>NC_081571.1:81353582-81371738 GCF_022355385.1 Mustela nigripes | reverse complement strand
ACATATTGTGTATTTATATATATTATATATATAAATATATAATAATTTTATATATATATAAATTACTGGAATTGTAAGAGTAGGATTAAGAAGTTCTTCAAAGCATAAGAAAATGTAATTTTGACTGTACTCTTAGCAGTAATTTTGCTTTCTCTCTACCCACATGAAGAAATAAACAGAAAGGTGCAAGTTTATGCAAAGCCTCTGTTCCAGAGAGTCAACAACTTAACGCAGAGACCATAGATTGACCTTGGATGTTTGAGTAAATAAATACTAGACAGAAGACAGGGAAATAGTCAGTTAGGTCAGAAGAACTGTTGAGCTCTTTACATGGAAGAAACAATTTATAGCTGCGTGAAGATATTTGATGTTAATTTGCAAAATTAACATGTAAAACGTGACGGACCGTCTGAGCACAGACACTATTAGGTGCTGGGATCCAGATGGTGAGGAATGAGAGCAGACTCTGCCCCTGTGGAGCCTGCGGCCCATTCTGGATGCAGAGAAGAAACGGGTCATGTCGTTATACATATGGTGACACCCACTGTAACAGGGGCATCTCGGGGCGCTCTGGGAGCCGGCCTGGAGATGCAGGACTGGCTTCTCTGTGTGGATGGATGCCCCAGGTCTGGAGCTCTATGTGATAGCAGGGGACCTAAGGATGAAGAGGGAGCACCCAGCCAGAAAGGGCTGGGGAGTGTGTGAGGTTCTAGGATGTGGTGCTACAAGATGCTGGGGGCACAGGAGGAGACAGGCTGCATAAGGGGGCATCAAAGAGTCACTCTGGAAAGATCAACATGGCTGAGTCCCTGGAAAAGGAGTTTGAAAACTACAGTGTTATTAGCAGGAGTTCTGAGTAGAAGAACGAACATTTCTATTTGTGCTTTGGAAAGCTTGTGATGTTAAGCAGGTGCTGAATGAGCGGGGGGAGGACAAAACTGGAGGTCGCTGATCAGTTCAGGGACTTGGGAACCAGCCCAGACCGCAGATGATAGAGGCCACAAGATGGCGGTGGCCATGGGGACTGGCAAGAGGGATGCATTCAAAAGACGTTTAGGAAGAGAGTCCCTTCCCTTACATACTCACTGGACAATTGTTGCTGTTACCTCTATCCTGCAAGCCATTGTTGTAGGAGCCGAGGCCATGGGGGGAATGAAACACAGAAAGATGTTGGTCTTGTAGACCTGCATTCTCCTGGGACACCACACATGAACGTGCCCACGCGCACACGCACACTAAGGAGGGAAAGGCTGCACCCTGAGAAGGACTGCGAAAATAGGAAAGCAGGGTGGGTGGGGGGGGGAGAGTGCCCAGGAGAAGAGGGCTCAGCCAGGAGTCGGAGAAAGCCTCTCTGATCAGGTGACATTCCAGCGGAGAGCGGAGAGCGCAGGCCAGTGAATGAAAGCCCTGCAGCATCTATGTCCAAAAGTGCAAAGGCCCTGAGGCAGCAGGTGTGGCCTGTTTGAGAAAAGGCAAGAAGGCCCGAGAGCCTGTGGAGGAGTGCGTGTGAGGGAAAATGGGAGAGCATGAGCTCAGTGGCTGGAGTGGGGCAGGACAGGGCCAGACCTCATGGGGTCTTCTTACCCCTGGCAAGGACAAAGGTGCCACTCTTGGGGAGCCTTGAAGCCCCTGAAAATGTGTGAGCCGACAGGGGCACTGGAAGGGAAGCGGTGGAGTGTGGTGGGAGGCTGCTGGAAGAGTCCACGAGAGATGGGGCAGCAGCAAGACGGCGACGAGGGCGGTGGCCACGGAAGCGGGCGGCGGTCAGAACATGAGCGCCCTTCAGAGGCAGAAGGAGCAGAATGTGCTCCTCTCACACGGCGGGTGGGAGAGAGCGTGGGGAGCCCAGGAAGCCTCTGAGACGTCTGGCGTGAACACCTGTTGGAACGAAGGGACTCCCCGTGTGGGAAAGATGCGGGAGGAGCCAGTGTCGTGGGGGAAGCCCAGCGTGCCGGGCGGGCGGGTGTGATGCTGGGGCGAAGTCGGACGTCCAGGGGACGGTCCTGGCTGGGCGTGAAGACTGGGATTCATGGCATCCATGTGGCCTGGCACGTGATTTCCGGGAGGGTGGACGGTAGACAGGGAGGAGCGCTGAAGCCTTGGGATGCTGTGGGGTCAAAGTGGGGAGGCTGAGGAGAACCCTGCCCAGAAGACTGAGACACGGGGACCAGCAAGGCAGACGGGGGACCCAGGAGAGAGGACAGATCCAGAAGCCGACTGAGCAGGAGATGTGGCAGAGGACGCGGCTTCCAGCTCACTGTGATGGGGACTGAGGGATATGCCTGAAGTGGCACCAAGGAGGCCAGCGGCAAGTGCAGGCAGCGTGGGGCGGAAGAGCTGGAGGACAGCCTGGTGGCAGTGTTTTCACGGAGACAACAGAGGGGAGAAATCGGGGGAGGCAGTGAGTCCAGGCTCTTCTCCCGAGGAGCTCGGGTCATAAGGGATCAGTGAAAGGAAGGGAAGATGGATTCATTTAGTTTAGTGTCTTTCCTGTCCACTTTGGACAACATGAAGCCCTATTCTCCCGCGGCACGATCCGGCGTGGTGGACGGTGATGGGGCAGCTGGAAAAGTGGTGGTCTTGGGAAGGACAGAGGGTCAGGGTCCAGTGGATGAGTGTGACCTTGGTGCCAGTAGGCTGTTTTACAAAACAGACCTTATAAATGTCAATTTCCTGGAAATGGTGTGTGTGTTGAAAACGCTCAGAAAAAAACTCTGGTGATATATTCTGCTCCATCCACTCTTGCACAAAATGACTTGTTTGATCTTAGAAATGGAGAATCTACATTTTGCCTGCGGAACATTTTCAGGCAGAGTGTACAGTCCTCGTACAGTGAGAGGCAAATGCACCAAGCTGCAGTCTGGGCCTCAGACAGATTGTGCCTTTTTCCTACGAAAATTATGAGTCCTTTTTTCCTCTTTTTTTCAGAGGCTGTTCTGAACATATTGAGTCAGAATATCCTGGGTTTTCACAGGCAGCAGCAATGCTGTCTTAAATTTGATGGATCAGAGACCCTAACTGTGGAATTAATCCAGTGAACTAAAATGCTTCTTCTTCTTTTTTTCTTTTTTTCATTTCAATTTAGTCAAAACTTGAGAGTGTGGAGAGTTAGAATGTGCAGTTTTCATGCGCTGCTGGGAATTCTCATTGGACATTTATGTTTGAAGAGAGCAGCCCTAAGAAGTAACATCATATGGGGCAAGAAACAGACACAGAGGAGTGTGACTACAAAACCTTGAGACAATATGTGATTGTACACGACAGAACACACCATCTGCCCTCCTCCTCCTTAAAGTATGAAAACTAGTAGGTTAAAAGTTTTTAATGTGCTTTTTTAGCCTAATGATGCTCTCCCACACTTCGTGCATTCATGTAAAACAGCGGAGAGAAAAATCAGGAATGACACCTACAGGCTCATCTCTGCCTTTATATTCTTGCCACCATGTTGCCACTCCTTTGGAAAGCCACGAGAAGCCTTAAATCACTGTCCTGGATAGGTTAGGGGTAGCAACATCCATGTTCAGAATATGAAGATTCATGACTGTCTACAATGCTCAACTACCACTGAATATATTTGGGCAAAATCAATATCCTCTCCTATAGTCCAACTCCTAAGCTGCCTTTATGGCACGCAAGGTCTCCAGAGACCAATGCCAACCTTCCCCAACCCCAGTCATATCCTAGTGTTTACAATTCCCAAACATTTTATCTTTCTGGGACCTCTGGCCTTTGACCAACTTTAGCTTTGGCTTAGTTTCCTGACTTGGAAGAGCCGAAAAATAGCATTTCCAAAGTCATTGTCACCTCCCACTCCACTCTGACCTGCTGTCTGTACTGCCCATCTACTTCTACAGAAGTTAAATGCTGTCAGCCTTTGTCTGCAGCAGCTTCCTTCCTTCCGCCAGGTTGCAGAGAGCAAGCTCAATTTCTCTTGGTATTCCCAATACCTAGGCCCCTGCTGGACACAGATAACAACATGGTATCTTGATTCTGAAGGACTGAATGCATGTGTTCAGCATTGATCTGCTCATATCGCCACTTGCTAGGTGCTATCAGAATCTACTTGTAAAAACCAGGAGAAGTAGAACACTATTCACTGAAGATGAAGAGGCTAAAGTAAATGAATACTAATTTCAACAATATGAAAAATGTCCTGACTTTTTACATATAATACCATACAGTATCATCAGGAAGAATATTTTGCTCTTTTTTATTAAAGATTTTTTTTTTAAATTCATTTGAGAGAGAGAGAGAGAGAGAGAGAGAGAGAACACACATACAAGCAGGAGAGGGGTAGAGGGAGAAGGAGAAGCAAACTCCCCACTGAGCTGGAAGCCAACATGAGGCTCGATCCCAGGACCTGGAGATCATGACCTAAGCCAAAGGCAGGCACTTAACCATCTGACATACCCAGGCCCCCCAAATCTTTTGCTCTTCAGCTAATTAATTCCCGATACTCGTACTGACCTCCCAGATAGTTTAGGTTTTACAAGTATCATTGTGACTGAAAGTTCACAACTGACTACTACTTACTCATTGACTTGGCTTGAAAAAGTTCTACCCCCCAGGCCCCTGCATTCGGTCTGCTTCATGTGGAAGCAAGCCTTGAGAGGCTGAACATCTTCCTTTAATGGCTGATTCTCCAAAGCCAAGCCATCCACAGAGAGAAAAATGCCCTGTTAACCCACCCAATCATGCTCTTGGCTCACCCCACTTCCTGGCCCTTCTCCCCAAAGTTCCCTGCTGGTCCTGCCAACCCCTCCCTAGAAAAGGCAAGCCTCTTCCTGCTTGATTCTGAGATGCTCGCCAATGCTAAGGTCAGTGTTCCCCATCACAACAATCTTTTCAAATAAAGTCTCATTACTGAAATCCAGATATGTTTTTAGTTGTCAAGAGGCTCCAGAGCTGCCCTGCCTGGGCTTCCGTCCTGGTCTACCACAATAGCTGTGTGCACTGTGACAAGTCGCTTCACAAGTCAAAGCCTGTGTTTAAGCCTGTTCTGAGATCCCAGGACCACAGTGAGCAGACAAGGAGTTAATAGATTTTAAGCACTTAGAACAGTGCCTGGACCTTCATAAATACTCAGTTAATCTAACTCTTACTAGTCCCCCAAGAAAGTCTGTACTGGTTAATTTTATGTGTCAACCTAACTAAGTGACAGTGCCTAGCTATTTGGTCAAACACTCTCTATGTTGCCCTGAAGGTATTTTTTAGATGTGATTCATGCTTTAATCATTTGACTCTGATTAAAGCAGATTGCCCTCCACCATGTGGGTGGGCCTCATCTCACCAGATGAAGACCTTAAGAGCAAAGACTGAGGTCTCCAAGAGGAAAAAGAGTTCTGCCTCAAGTCAAAAGTGCCAAAGCCTTGCCTGAGTCTCTATCCTGCAGATTTCAGACTCGAGACTGCCACTCGGACTCCTCCTTGCGTTTTCAGCCTACTAGCCCACAGATTGTGTGTGTGTGTGTGTGTGTGCGCGCGCGTGTGTGTGTGTTCTCTCAGTCCTACTTCTCTCAAGAACCTTGACTAACACACAAAGTCTCTGTGCTAGTCACAGGGGTGGAAATATCATGATATCTATTAGGATAGTAAAAGAAAACATACTTTCTCATCATGCCTCTGCTCCATCTTTTCTTTCTGCCCAGAACCCCTTCTGCCCTTCCTATATCTTTCCAGTGCGTAGCACAGTGCAAAGCAGATGGCAGGGGTTCCATGAATGTTCACTAAAAATGAAAGGATGGGGAACAGGAAAGATCCTTTTCTTGAATGGTACCCACTCCGCTGGGAGATACCAATGTGTAAAGAAGGGGTTATAACCTCAAGGAATCAGCACGAGCAACATACAGGAGGAAGGAATTAGTGTTGCCGAAGAATGTCAGAGAACATTCTTCTCTCACATTCAGAGAAGAGAGGTTCATTTCGAAGATAAAAGTGGGAGAATGTTCTAGGCAGAGGATAAAGCTTAAACAAAGACTCCAAGGACACAGCAGTAAGAGTGTTTCCCATCCTTGGTATTGTAGACCACGGACCAGGCAGAGTCCACATGCATTTGCATCAGTTTGTTCTCTCCCCCACATACCCCCTGGGGTCGATCAGTGGAAAGCAGCTGGCCTATGGCAGAAAGCGAGCAGCAAAGGCAGAATTAATGAGGAAAGAGACAGCTTTCCTCCTAGCCACCAGAGAGGGAAAATGGCCTTGGCACGGGCAAAGAAGAAACTGATTCTTCTTAAAACACTTAAATTCTAGATGAGAGGTTCCAACCTGACGATGTGGGACTAGCTGCTTTCCCAATGTCTTCTAACAACATGACCCAGTCCTCCCCTTCTCCTGAGGCCTGGATATTCGGACCATGGGGCTGCAGAAGAGGTCAACAGAATTGTGTGGAACAGCTGTGGGGAAGGGAGTGTGGTCCAGACGGCCTGGGGTGGGCAGCACTAGGCGAGAGGAAGAGAGAGCCTTACCAGTTCACCCTGGGCAGCCCTGCAGAATGAGTAGAAGGCCAATGGCCCCAGAAACATCTGCCAAGCAGCACTGTGAGGACCAGAGGAAACAGAGGGTCAGAGGTCCCACCTCAAGAATGGGAGTCAGAAGGATGGAGGGAGAAGGTAGCCAGTAACCTTGAATCCCCGTGGCTCACAGCCAGCTCTCTGCTGGCCTGAGCTCCTGGAGTCTCACACTGCTCTGGGAACATGCCAGGTTAGAGCCACTGCCTGGACCAGCTCAAGGCACAGAATCATGGAGGTGAAAGAGCTCACGTGCAGGGACGCAGGACGAGCCCAGAGCCACCCTCGGGATGGGTGGGAGTGACAGCAGAGGCCCCAGAAGGCGGAGGCAGGCAGCGTGGACGTTTGGGCCAGACAGAGGTGGGTCCGAATCTCATTTTGTCCCTGAGGAGCAGCCCATCTCCTGAGAACTCTGTTTAACTTCCTTATACCCTAGTATCTAATCCACAAAATTGGGCAGGGTTTGTATGTACCCTCATTTGTTTCCAAAGGCCGCTACACAAAGTCCCACAAACTGGGGGCATGAAGGGGTCAGAAAACAGAATTTATTCTCTCACAGCCCTGGAAGCTGAAGTCTGAAGTCCAGGGGTCAGGAAGGCCTCCCTCCCTCCAAGGGCCTGTGTCCTAGCTTCTCAGAGCCGCCAGCAATCTCTGGAGACCCATCTCTGTCTTCTGTTCTCCTGGCCACCTTCCCCATGTGTTTCTGGGTCCAAACTCCCTCCTTCTGTAAGAGCTCTGGTCCTTTGTTGAAGACCCACTCTCATCAAGAGTGACATCATCGTCCCTGGAGTGCTCGTGCAAAGACTGTTTTCAAATGAGGTTCCAGGCGGCCTGGAATAAAGGAGGACACGGAGTCCCTCCATACAGGGCCTCGCAGGGGTGTCCGGGGGTTAAATGAGACAATGCATATGACGGGCTTAGAGAATGATAGTCAAATGCTACGCCAAGTGTATAAAACTCTATACATATACAATACGAGTATGTGTATAGAAAAACACATTATAGGTAACATTTACCATATATAACACATGCATTGCCTTAGCAGCAAAGAGTGAAGAAAATGCTCAATCAGCTTAATAACGTGAATTTTCCCCTTTCAATCCCATTTCCAAAGGTAAAATCCAACTGCTGTTTCTCGTGGTCTCAGGTTCATGTCCACACTCTAAGTTTACCTGTCTGTCTTGCCTTTTCTCTATTTCTTCATGATTTCTAATAGGGTTGCCCCATTAGAGTTAGAGTCCTCTAACACTCCGTGTTCATTCCCACATATTAACACCCGCTGTCATCGTCTGTGAACCCCACACCGGTCAGGGTCCTCACCTGTCACTGTCGACTGTTCCAACACTGCCTCCTGATTCCCTTCAGAGCACGGACTGCACGGAGTAAGACGTGACAGGGGTCCTCTGAAGTTCTGTGACTGACACTCACAGCCACCTCTGAGAAAGGCCCACCGCTCTACCCCTCACCCTCATCGGCAGGGGAGGACAGAGAGGCCCAGAAGTTGCACTGGCCAGGCTCCCGAGGCTCAGGTGCATGGCGGTAGGGACCAACCATCCTGCCAAAGTAAAATCTTCCCACAGAGCAGACTTTCAAATTCATCTCATCCCGACCTCCCCCTCGTGAAGGCCTGCTGGGATTCCTTTTAAATGGATCCATTTCTAGTTGGTTTGTTTGCTTGTTAAAAAACAGCGTATCTTTCCATTTGCATAAATGCCTATAAAGCACACTTTTCTCTCTCCCTTTTTTTTTTTTTTCCAGTTATTTCCACAGTACCTGGTAAAGTCATGACTACACTGCAAGCAGTTAAAATAATTACTACTTGTCAGGAATATGAATCTGGTGTTGGTGAAATACTGAGCTCCTCATTAAATTTGCACAGAATCCCTCAGAATTTAGAAGCACTTAATTTCCAAGTCTTCATGTTTCTAAACCTGGTTTTGAAATGGGCACCCTTAATTACCTAGCAACTGTTACCTGTTCATCGAAGGCACCAGTCCAGAGAAGACAGGTCTGTAAAATTCTCTGTGAAATTCAAACGTGCCCTGGGTCACTGGACCCAGCACGGCTGTGAGCAATATTCACTTCGCCTTCCAGCTTTCTGATGTGAACATGGGTCTGATGCCATAAAGCTCATCCTTTTCTCTAAAATCTAAAAGCGGTCCTTTCGTTCTGATGTCTGCCCCAAATCCTCACCCTCCTCTGCCCAATGAGAAGCACAGATCCATTCCGTTTCTGTTCCCATCACTGAGAAGTCAACAAGATCGGAGTGGTTCTGGTAAAGCAGTCATCTCCCTCTCTCTGCTCAGGTTTGGTACCATTCTAGAACAAGGATGATGCAGATAGCAGTAGATCGCTCGTCTTTTCACTGGGAATGTTCTTTTCCCCAATTCTTCCTTAAAGACAGAATGATGCTTTCTATTTGCTTTCCAACCCCAAGTATCCAATATATAAGACATTCATATTGGTTGAATTCAACTCTTTTGGGAAGGGTCTATCTGCATTCCACTTCAAGGATATACCCCTAATTTTGAGTTCTAGAAATATGCATCCTTGTCAGGTAGTTAACATACATCACACTCAACTATGTTCATCATAAATGGGTGTAGGGAATCAGGACTGGGTAATTGCTCAGTGCGTCTGACCACCACTCTAAAGGTGGCAGAGTCTTGGTTCAATTTCTCTAAGGGCCAAGTTAAATGTACTTATTGGCTGCCACATTTTCTAATTGTCTATTTATATGCCTGGTTATGGGAAGGTGAGGGAGACAGAAAGAGGCTGCATTGAGTAGAAATCCATAGCCACCAGTGGGAAACGTGCCCTGGCAGACAGATCATCTTCATAAACACAGGATGGCAAAAAGAAAACACCATAACTGGCACCTTTGTTTTATCTCTATACTCTAGATAGTCAAACAGAAGTAAAAAAATAGATTAAAAAAATACAATTACATGGTCACCCCGTCCATCAACATTTTAACCTCCATGTCAGTCCAGTAAAGGCAAGGAGAGGGCTCGGCTAAGTCCCCCACTCGCTAGGTCAACGAGAAGCCCCCTTTCATGTGTCAGGTGTGAAACACTTAAGGAATATGTAAAATGTATTCTCTGACCCAAAACTACTCACTGGGGGTGTGGTGGGTAGGGAACAGAACACTTGCTCCCAATAATTTACTTGTAAGTCTCTAAGGAGGGAGATGTTCTGCCCATTAATAGAGAATCTGCTACATATTGGAGAAACGGATCTGCTGCACTCCAGGTATATTCTTAAGAGGGCTCCCGCTAGTACATGAGCAGTTAATAGTTCCTGTGAGTTATTCAGGGGAGGGACAACCGTCAAGTCTTACAAATTTGTATCTAAATCAGCCCAACCTCATGATTTCTGGGCACGAAGTGGAAGAAGGTGAAGCACAGAAGGGAAGAAGCATTTTGGGTTTGGAAGAATATGGGGATGGATATTCACTGCGAATGTCACAAGTTTGGAAGGGCAGGTGTGGAGCTCAGGAGAGAGGTCTGAATGCACATTTGGGTATCCCTGGGGCGGGGGACAAGGAATGCGGATGGAAAAGGTGAGGCCTTCTGGGGAGGACAAGCAGGAAGCGGAAAGTTTTAGGGTCAGATCCTTAGGCCACAGCTCTTAACCTTAGCCCTCCAAAGAAACTGGGGCCAGTGGTCTGAGAGGCAAGAGAAGGAAACAGAGTCCCACATGGTTATAATTTGATGTTTCCCTTTTTTCCTAAGAGTTGACTTCTGATATAAGTGAATTTGACATTATAGGTCTGTAATGACACTTACAAAGTTCTTTGTGTGACTGGAATAGAACAGACTCTTAGAAAATATTACGCATGTAGGTTAATAAATAGGTCCTCCTAAACTCTAGCCAAAAAGGTGGAGGAAGGGTCTGAGCAGAGAGAGGGAAAGGGTCACAGCTTAAAGAATGTCTGTCCCCCACTCTGGCCGTCCCTTTGACAGTGAGCAGAACTCAACCAGACGAGAGGAGGAAAAGACAGCAAATGGCAGGGAAGGGAAATCAGCTCGTGGGGTTGGTAGTTTAGCTCACTTACCACCAAAGGCCAAGCCAAGAGGTGATGTGTTGAATGCTCTTACCACAAAAGAAAAATATATATGAATATATATCTTTTTAATTTAAGGGAGTGATGGAAATTTGGGGAGGTGAAAAATAAGTAAATTAAAGGCCCTAAAACAAAATTTAGAACAAAATTTTATAGATGGAAAAGAATGAACACTATTTATTTATTTATTTATTTTTAAAGATATTTTATTTTATCTATTTGAGAGAAAGAATGAGATTGAGAGAGAGAGAGAGAGAGAGAGAGCAGAGGAGATGGGAGGGTCAGAGGGAGAAGCAGACTCCTCGAGGAGCAGGGAGCCCGATGTTGGACCTACCCTGGGACTCCAGGATCATGACCTGAGCTGAAGACAGTCGCTCAACCAACTGAGCCACCCAGGAAATCACATTTTAAAATGATGTAGTATATTAACATGGCACATTAACACTAAAATATCACTAATTACCAGAAAAGTAA
Source organism: Mustela nigripes (assembly GCF_022355385.1). Lineage (NCBI taxonomy): Eukaryota > Metazoa > Chordata > Mammalia > Carnivora > Mustelidae > Mustela > Mustela nigripes. The sequence continues at coordinate 81,360,693 of NC_081571.1, read as the reverse complement.
AACAAATCACTAAAGATACTACTATAATTATGAAAATGCAACATTCATAAAATTAAACAATTCTGAATTGCTTCTCAATGATATATTACAAACATTAGCATGAATAATATGTTGTCCTTTGAAAAAGTGTATTTGATTCTTTAGACTCAGCCAAGAAAGTACTTGGAAATAAGAGAGGAAATAAAACGCTTTACACAAAAATAGAACCTACAAAGTTTGCAATAATAATTTAAATGGAAAAAAGCTGTTCTTACGGCAATATGTTTTACCATCTCAATTTTATAAACACAATAAACATGTACATTTCAGTATCTGAGTAGTTAAAAGATAAACAAAAGTATGATTACCATAATGAAATAAACACATTTTCCTGGATACTTTTCCAGAAGTTAAACATTGGCTAAACAGAGTATAATATCTCTAAAGAGCCTGCTTGTCTTTTCAATCCAATTAAAATTTTAAATTAGCAAGAAATTAAAGCTTTTCCTCTGAAACAGTGAGGTCTATTGGTCTATTGAGAGACTCCAAAAACGTAATATTTTATTTGTGCATACATGGGTCAGCTGCAATTATAGATGTGGTATGTGACCTGCTATTGACTGATATTTGTGCCCCTCCCAAATCTTTATATTGAAGCCCTACACCTTGGTGTGATGATATCAGGAGTTGGGTCTTTGGGAGGAAATTAGGACTAGATGAAACCACAAGGTTGTAGCCTCCGTGATGGGACTGGTACCTTTACAAGAAGAAGAGACCAGAGCTTCCTCTCCCCACCATTTGGGATACAAGGAGAGGGTGGCCATCTATCAGAAGGTGGCCATCTATCAGGAGGTGGCCAGGGAGAGTTCTCTCACTAATAGCCAAATCTGGTGACATCTTGAGTTTGGGTATCTAAATTCCAGAACCCTGAGAAATAAATGTCTGTTGTTGAAGTCCCCAGTCTATAGTATTTTGTTAAAGCAGGTCAAGCAATGGATCAATATCTTAGTTTAACAACACAATAATGTACTTAAAATTTTAATAATTGATTAGAAATTGGGGGCACCTGGATGGCTCAGTTGGTGAAGTGTCTACATTCCGCTCAGGTCATGATCTCAGGGTCCCGGAATTGGCTCTGCATCGGGCTCTCTGCTCAGCAGGGAGACTGCTTCTCCCTCTGCCTGATGCTCCTCCTCACTTGTTCGCATGCTCTCTTTATCTCTCTCTCTCTCTCTCTCAAATAAATAAAAATCTTTAAAGAAATAATTGATTAGAAATTCAAACTCTTGTGTTGAGTTTTAAGAGTCACTGAATTATTTCTTCATCATTTGATGTTAATGTTGATCTTAGTTACTGAACATCGTCTTTGCTTCCATTAGTAAGAGAAACTATTTCCTAGGAGTGAGAAAATTATATGAGGTGTCCTTCTTTTCTTTTTAAGATTTAAATTATTTATTTGACAGAGGGAGAGAGACAGAGAGAGAGGGGGGACACAAGCGGGGTTATGGGAGAGGGAGAACTAGGCTTTCCACTGAGCAGGGAGCCCAATGTGGGGCTCCATCCCAGGACCCTGGGATCAAGACCTGGGCTAAAGACAGACGCTTAATGACTGAGCCACCCAGGTGCCCCATAAAGTGTCTTTCTAAAGACATTTTCTCTAAGAATCTTTTGAATTTTTTTGTTTAATTTCTGTCATAAAGAATAAACTACATCATATACAGCAAAAGTTTGTTATAGTTTGTTGTGCAAAGCAAGAGTGTAATGAACATTGTGAGTGAATGTGTGCATTTTTTTCTTCTGAAGTTTCCTATTGTCCCTATCAATTGAAATACCTTCTATTGGTCATTATACCAAGCAAAACGGGTAACTTTACTGACCAGTTCATTCTCTCCATTGCAATTCCAAAAGCAATTTCTTCAATAAAACCCAACTTAAGGGGCACCTGGTTGGCTCAGTCAGTTATGGGTCTGACTCTTGATTTCTCAGGTCATGATCCCAGAGTCCTGATATTAAGCCCCATGTTGGGCTCTGTGCTCAGCTAGGAGTCTGCTTGAGATTTTCTCTTTCCCTCTCCCTCCACCCCTCCCCTTCCACTTATGAGTGCTCTCTAAACAAAATAAATAAATAAATCTTTAAAAATATAAAAAACTTAAAAAAAATTAAACCCAACTCCTAGCTAATCGTGGTCTATTCAAACAAAACAATTACTCCCTGCTTCTTCTGGGTTGAAAACTCAAATCTGACTGCTTGCTTAGATTTCGGGGTCTTTATATAAACTCTCACATACAAAAGACCCACTGTACATCCGCACAGTCATGGACCCCACTGGAAAATAGGTGTTGACAGCTAACAAGTGATTCCAAGTTGGCAAGAAACCCGAGTGCCTGTTGATGAGGTAATACTATATTCCATATAAAATGGCATCTGTGTGTATATATATATGGAATTGTGAAGGTAAAGTGGGGACAAACTGAACTCTAAAAGCTAGAGTAAAATTTTAGGGTAGAAAAGCAAATAGCTATGAATAAGGACCCATGGGTGGAGAGGCCATGCTAACCCCCCCCCCTTTTTTTTAAAGATGTTTATTTATTTATTTGACAGAAAGAGTACAAGCAGAGGGAGAGGGAGAAGAAGGCTCCCCACTGAGCCCCAATCCACTTTGGAAAACTTTGAGTCACACGTGGTCCTTCTGTTTCTGTTTTTTTATATCTCGTTCTATCTCCTTTGTTCATACCAGAGTGCCCCAGTCCCCTTACTCTCCCACGTGCGCGTGTGGGAGCTGGAGCTGCATCATACCAGAGTGCCCCAGTCCCCTTACTCTCCCACGTGCGCGTGTGGGAGCTGGAGCTGCAAGCCCTCCTCTCATCCTCCCTCTTCTTTGACAGCCAAGGTTCCCTCGTCAGTAAGTGCCGGAGGCCGTCAGAGAGCCGCCATTAAGTTCCCATTCCCACACCCGCTCGCCCTTTGGCTGCATCTCTTCTCCCACTGCCCCCGTGGGAGGTCCTCAGCCCTGTCTGCACAATACAGCACTGGAGGCACACTGGGAAACTATCCTGCTTGAATCAGGATCTCTACGGGCAGAGCCAGGATACTGGAACTACAAATAAAATTAGCGAGACCAAACCCTCCAGCTGAGGACCATATCTCATCATGTGTACGAGCTCAAAGCCCTTGCTCCAGTGACTTTCCTTCCTTACTTCGGTGCCAGCAGTTCTTCCCTCCCAGATACATGATTTCTTTCCACTACACACACACTATTATTTCTCCCATGATATTATTTCTCCCAGAAATCCCATATTTCTCCCATGAACCAAAGTTCCCTTCATTTCTTTTCCTTCTGTAGCTACCTTACCATTTCTCCCCTCTACCTAAAACTTCCTTCAAGAGGTCTCCATTTCCCAGTGTCCATTTCTGTTCACCCACTCTGTCTCCATTCTTATCCACTTGAGTTTTGCTCCCAACAATTCACTAAAACTATACCTTCCATATTTTAAATGCAAAGGTTCAATTCTGTTTCCACTCCAAGACTGAGAAGCAGTGTTTGATAGTCATTCTTCTCCTTGAAAAGTTCTCATCACTTAGCTCCCAGGATGGCTCCCCCACCTCAAGTTCCACATTTCTTTAATGCTCTTGGTGGATCTGCCTCATTTCTGAATTCTTAATATTGGAGCTCCCTAGGGCTCAGTTCTTGAGCTTTTTGTATTTTTATCTACTCCCATTCCCTAAGTGATACATAGTCTTTCAGTTTTTGATGCCCATCTGTCTCCAATTTTTATCTCCAAACAACATGATGCCCTCTCCTGATCTGACCTCCTAGCAGCCCCTCTATCTCTATTAATAACATTTCATTATGCTGGTTGTTCAGGCCAGAACAGAGTCGGTGTGATCCTTGAGTCTGTAGGATCAATTTTGCCCTTGGGTGTCATGCCTCTGAATTATGTTACAGTACCTGGGGAAAGGAATTAAGGTGGCTCATGAGCTGACCTTAAAAAAGGGAGATTATCTAAGATGTTCCAAGTGAGTTCTTTGCCCCTGTATCACATGGGCCTTGAAGGTGGAAGAAGGAGGCAAAAGATTTGTTCAGAGAGACGCAAGGACAGAAAAAGGAGCAGAAGAAATTCCAAGCATGAGAGGGACACTCCACCAACACTTGCCGGCTCTGAAGACAGAGGAGGCGCTAGGGTTGAGGGGAAATTATGCCCTCCAGAAAATGGACAAGTCAAAGAAAGCAATCCTCACCTAGAACCTCCAGAAAGCATCGCAGCCTGATGATACCTGGATTTCAGGCCAGTGGGACTCACCCCAGACTTCGGACCACAACTATAAAAGGATATACTCATACCTTTTGCAACTACACACTAAAGGAGTGGCCATTCATTATGGCAGCAGTACAAACTGATATACTCCCCATCACCCACCCATCAGCATTTCCTGTTAGCTCTTTCCTGAAAGTATCTGCCCCAACTGACAGTTTCTCACCACGCCCTCACTCCACCTTGGTACAAGCCACCATCATTTTGTGCCCAACTTCCTGGCAGAGCCTCTCTGCTCTGTCCTCACAATTCTTCATTCAAGTCACAGTGCAGCAGCCAAGCTCGTCCTGTTACGTCACAGGTGATAGGAGCTCCACTCAAGCCCCCACAATATCTTCAGGACTCACTGAGCACAAAAGCCAGAATCCTTCCCATGACCCTTCCAGCCCCTCCATGCTGGCTTCTTGCCCTCCATCCTCCCAATTTATTCATATTGGCTCCTCCCACAGGCTGGGATGTTCCTTCCCAGCTCCAGACTCACCTGAAAGGCTCCTCCTCAGATATCCATTCACCGAACTCCCCACACCTCCCCCCAGAGTCTCCCTCCTTCCTTCCTTCCATTACCCCCCATATTACACATCCAACTTTATCTTAATTTTTATGGTCACACACCAGACAGCGGGGCATCACAGAGACAGAGATGTGCTTTCCTTCATTCACAGCTGCCTGGCCCATAATAAAAACACCATACATATTTGATGAATTTAGGCATTTTTCCTATGGAATATGGCTGCTGGGTTCATGATTTCGCTCCAATCCCCATGGCTACTATCTCAAGCCAGTTCCATCTAACATGGAAATTTCATCGTTGGATTTTCAGTTGGTGTCGTTGTTTCTTGTTCTTGTCCTTACCCTTCCATCATCTCCTACAGATATACAGACCTGATTAATCTTTGCTCAACACTATTTGTGGCATATGCATTTTCTTCTGGGGAACATACAGTGGATCCCATTGCACTCTGCTTCAAAAGTAGGGCTTGAAGTATTCACAATAGTCCTATTTCCCCAGTACCAGCTTAGCAGCCCCGCTCCTCACTCCGGCTCCCTTCAGGCAGGTCTCCCTGCCGGCACTCACGCGGGGCAGCTGTTCTCCACACTGCCTAAGTGTGGTTTCTTCTTTACAGAAAGCTTCCTCCGGAACCCCTCAGAGATCACATTCTACTGCCCAGCTCTTCCCGTTCATACCAGACTTTGTTTCTACTGTTTTCTACTTTCTTAGGAGAGTTTTTCCCCCTCACTTAGATTCGAGGTTTCCTGAAGGCAGGAATCTCAGGCTCTTGATTGCCCAAGTGACATGCCTACATCAGGGTTAATTCTGATTTTATGACTTCAGTGTCCTCACCAAATGTTATAATATGGAATATATATTAGTACACATATTATATATTATACATACATTAAATAGTTCCTCTTGGTCTCTGGATTTATGATTTTATTATTCTTAAATTTTTAACCCTAATTCAGGCATTATTTGTCCTGTTGATATTTTACATAAGAGATTTAGTGAACAATCTTTTTGCGGTTGTGTGATTGTTAAATCGATATAGGGCTTGTGTCTTCCTGCAACTTAATTTAGACATGTTCCAACAATACGACCTGGTGAGCATGAACAAATTGCTTCCCTCTCTCACTCAACACTGCTGGAAGGTACTGGGTGGGGGAGGAGGGGACTGTGAAATGGGCTGAGAGCATCCCTTCCCCTGAAGGTACTTACAAGCTCCTCAGAGCGAATGACCATGAAATGAAGAGCTCCAAGTAGGAAGAGAATAATAAAATGGTAGCTAATTCCTATTCCTATTTCTATCCATGAATTCAAAATGAGATAATAATGAATTTTGCAACATAATCTCATCATCAAAGAAAACAATTTCATTGGGAAAAAAAATTCATTACAAATTTGCATGCACAGTTTACAAGGAAATCACACGCTTTCCAGGTAGGTAATTCTTTAAAAAATATTACAATAATTCTACCAAAATTTTGCATTTTGTTCACTTGTACTAGACTTGGAAGTTTTAACTATATTCTTTCGAAAGAGGATATTTCCTTGACTGTCTCATATTTTTTTTTTTTTAAAGACCCCTAACGTTTAAAAGAAATACTATCCTTCATCTCCCCACTAGGAAACAACAAACAGAAACCATGAAAACCACGTCGGAAAACTTCTGTGTCACGTACCTTCTTTGTCATCGTGGTGGATAATTGCATCCTGTATCATGTCGGCAAGGTTGAAGTGGACTTTCTGACTCTTCCCATGCTTCAGCTTTTTCAGGAATCCTTCCTGCTTCTGAAAAGCCTTCTCTCTTTCATAGTAGGCTTTGATCTGCTCACAGCGCATGCGCTTCACCAGCCGCTGCCGCTGGCCGAGGGGAAGGGACTCCAGCAAGCACTGGTCAATTTCCATTTCATGGGTTCGGAAAACGTTACATAGCTGGAAGCAACCTGCAAGAAATACAGTGAGAATGTCACCAGACCCTTACTGCAGCGATACGGTAGCACGACGGAGCTCACTAGACCCTTTCTCCAACAATAGAGTAGCACGATGGAGCTCACTAGACCCTTACTCCAGTGATACAGTAGCACGACGGAGCTCACCAGACCCTTACTCCAGTGATACAGTAGCACGATGGGGCTCACCAGACCCTTACTCCAGCGATACAGGAGCACAACGAAACTCACTAGACCCTTACTGCAGCGATACGGTAGCATGACGGAGCTCACCAGACCCTTACTCCAGTGATACAGTAGCACGACGGAGCTCACTAGACCCTTACTCCAGTGATACAGTAGCACGACGGAGCTCACTAGACCCTTACTCC
>NC_081571.1:81346699-81353572 GCF_022355385.1 Mustela nigripes | reverse complement strand
GGTGATACAGTAGCACGACGGAGCTCACTAGACCCTTTCTCCAACAATAGAGTAGCACGATGGAGCTCACTAGACCCTTACTCCAACGATACGGGAGCACAACGGAGCTCACTTGACTCCCTCTTGCCCCAGCACGGAAGTCAGAAACTTAATCATTCCTTTTTGAATGACGTGCAAATGGCAAAGGCCAGCTCACAGATCGGGAAAGAAGCAAAGAGAGTTGATGTCCTACTCAACATCGCACGGTAATAATATAAATCATATACTTAGAGCTAGATGTGTGGTTTTGCACCACTTAATATTAGCAAACACCATCCTTTATTTATTTTTCTTAAACCTGCACCAAAGCCCTAAAAGTTCTACAGAGGCATTAAAATTCCATCATTGAATAACAACAACGAAACTTTCTGTGTTAAATCTTGGCAGAAAGCCATTCTGAGTCTTTCAGCACACCTTAATAAAATCTGTTTATCCTGACAACTCTGCTTATCTAATGTAACAGAACCTATGTAGGCTATCAGCTGTTTATGTGACACAGTGATTATTTCCACCCATATATTGCTAAACGCATTTCCTAGGGATTATAACATCCATCTCTCAGAGACAAAATAATGGTTGAACAATGAAACAGATTTTTCTCTTGGCAATTCAAAACCATGGATAGAACTCGTGCTGTTGTGGTCTCTGTCTTACTAATACAGCGATTAACAGACTGAATTCCTCTGTCCTGAAACTGAAACAATATTCACTTTCTTTCCACCTGATATTCCTTAGAAACACTACCCCAAACCCTTGTAATAGAAATGTACAAGCTCATTACCTACCACAAGATTCAAATTTTACTATTGGCAGAAAATGAACACTAGAACACTGAGAATTTGAGAATCGAATTCATAGGTTTGGAAGTGTCTGGATGTTCTTCTCTTCAGGTATTTATGGTGGAAGTCAAAGGAACTATGTAACCCCACAAATGTGGTTGATAATAGGCTGTATGGAAAGATCACTCAGAAAGGGCATGGATGCTTCATCTTCAGGGAGATGTCCAAATCCTTTGAAAGGACACAGCATTGTGACCAGGCGGTTTCCATTTCTGGATCACTTGATGCTTTTCAAAGTGTTATTCTCACAACCACTGGGCCAGACCATCTCTCTTTCACAAGAAAAGGAAATGGATTTGAGAGAGGCTCTGACTTGGCCAGGGCCAAAGAGATGATTATACGACAGTCACAAATGTTCCATAAAGGCTCAAGAAAAATACAGAATAAGAGAAAGCAACTCTCTACAGCCAGATATTTAATATATGTAAGGGGGAGCAGGGAGGAGGGGAAGGAAGCAGAGCAGGGAAATTTTATTCTGGTTTTTTGTTAGCATTTGACGACGTTGTAGAATCCTATATTTTCATCAAGATCTTCATAAGTATTTGTCAGAGTGATGTGAGAAGCATCAGCTAACTCCATATAAAACGTTCCCTTTCCAGTGACCTAAACACAAAGACACAGCGGCGGTTGTGACATCAACAAATCACTCTCAAGTCTGTCTGTGTGATAAAAGCCGTGATCACAAGCAGATCGTCTGTGAGAGCTCATTAATAATGGCAGGAAATACTTCTGCCTTCCAATCTGCTCAGAAAACAGCACTTGGGTTCCCAGGACCCGGTAGCTGCCATGACTTTCCTGCTGCATGAGCAGGTGCCGAGACGATCAGCGGAACCATTGGAAAACCCGAAGAAGTCAAGCCTAGGACGTCACAGCATGTCCCTGCCAAGGAGCACTCGGTCCAAAGTAGAGGACAACCTAATAAACACGACAGTCCTCTCTGGGATTTGGCTTATATGAAAAACCATATTGCAAAATTTTCAATTAACCTTAAAGGAGTCTGCAGTGACAGCCCCTGATCCACAGAGCAACCCACTCAGTCTGTCCAGACAAGCACTGAGGGATGTTCATAAATTAATTCCCTTATGATTTGGAAAATCAGATGCCAAGGCTGTGAAATTTCATATCCCTACACAGATAAAATATTAATTTTTAACATATTTTCTTGTTCAATAATTCCCCATGCTTTGATTTTTAAATGGGCTAAACTTTCACTTATTTTATATTCTAAGCACATAACAGGTGCCGTGACTTTCTTTTTGTCTAATTAGGGGTGGAGCAGCTGTGTCACATATATGAGCTGCTGTCAAGCTGTAAGATATCACCCGAAAACAACGTAGTTACAGGAAACTTAGTTTTGAGGCAGTCTACCCAAAACCTATGAAACTTGGTCACCGAGGCACGGAGAGTAACAGTCATTAATACCTCAGGTGACAATCTGGAAAGGCCAGGCAGGCAGATGGTAAAGGCTGAAGAGGAAGTACAGGAGTCTGAGCTGGGCAAGGTTGGTTTGCACCGCTGGGATAGGGGTCCTGGGCAGGCACTCTCTTCCAGGCAGGAGAGTTCTGCCTGCTGTACTCCTGAACTGAGGGCTTTTCCCTGGAATTGCCTGTAATTCTTTCCTGCTATTTTGGCTCTCTTGGCCTAGAAAAAGCCACACATGAACTAACACAACTTCAACAATATATGAACCTAATTCTCACATTCTCACAATAATGTATCAGCTCATTAGCAAGCAGGACACATTTATTGTAAAAGAGCATATTTGCATGATTGTGGCAGAAACTGAAAAGGGAGACAAGTTGTCTTTTTTCCTTATGTGAGTAGGTATCATTTTTGAGCTCCTCAGGGCTGGCACCAAAAAATGCTCACACGCATTTTATCATGTTCTAGCCACCTACAGCTTGCTGCCTGTGAAATGGCGGCCATGGAAGCCACACAGCAAGGATGGCCATGGTCTTGCCACTCAGGGTCCCCACTACTGCTTGGAGCAACCTACACCAACCAGCCCTTCCCTTAACTCTGTACCTGAGAAAGAAATGAATTTCTACTGCAATTGGGCACTGATGTTTCTAAAGGGATTTTAACTCTTAAAAAATTAACATCACCCTAACTAGTAATGGGTTTTTTTGTTTTTGTTTTGTTTTGTTGTCTTCACAGTGCTGAGAGGTGATCAAGGGAACATTCAACATTTTGAATATTTTGTAGAATTTTGAATGGTCAGACTACACCATTACTACCTACCAAGTGAGGTTCTAGCAAACTTTTGACACTCATCTCCAGTGCAGTGGGAACGGAATCTTTAATTTGTCAATCTGCCTATTACCGTGGTGCAAATGTCACAGTCAGTCTCAAGCCGTCAAAGTCATATCCCTAAACAAAGAGATGGAAGGAGATCCTCTCTATCTTTCTATCAACTTCAGAACAACCACTGCATCAAGCCCACCTTGGAGGACCACGGCTTCACATGCATCAGAATCAACAAATATTCAGGAATTCCTGAATATATATGTATATTCCTATTTCTTGCTTTATTTTCTCCTTAGTACTTGATCACCCTGAATTATATTTCTACAATATCAATCATTATACTTAGAAAGTATCTTATACTCATACTAAAGCTGTTTACTAAAATACACCACATATTTTCCTTTTTATCTATAAGTCCTCCAAAAAGCAAGAACTTGGACAATTTTACCCACTGCTTATTCTCAGCTTCTGGAATAGTAGACATGGGATATTTTTGTTGATGTTGTTCTTGAAACTGTTTAATTAAATTGCTGGCAGAAATACCATATGTATGGCTAAAACTTGACCCAGCACTCAACATACAGTAGTAACGGATGTCTATTAGTTCTGCTATTCCAGAAATGTACAACAGCACCGTACTTCTCACCTAATTGCTCTTCCTCACTAAATTATCGGGACTGCCTCAGTGTAGCCAAGTTTATGATAGTAATGGAGTTCGTGATCTACCAAATTACTCCATTTGCGGGGGGGAACTATATGTTGCAATTCTAGATAAAAATTTAGAGACATTTGCCATAGCCAGAAATCCTTGCTCAACAAATATGTATCTCTATATAACAAAATTATTGAGCCAGCAAATAAAATATATCAAGGAAAAAGCAAAGATCTATCTTAATTATAGAACATCTAGTTAAAAAATGAGGAGTTCCATGCTTTGATCTTGGAGGGCCCTATCACTGTGCCATGATATCAGGATGCCTTATTGTAGCAAACCAGAAATATAAAGACTAATGTTAAGGAAAAGAGAACTCAGAAAATGACCTTCTAAAATTATTCTGCTGTACAACTGCCAGAAATTCCTTCAACTCGATGAGAACCAAAACCTTCATGGGGTCATGGTACACTCATACACTCATTGTAGGAGGTTTCTTTTCTTTTCTTTCTTTTTTTTTTTTTTAAAAAAAAGCTTAATTAAATAAATAATTAATTAATTTGATAGATATTGCAAGTGGGCAGAGAGGCAGGCAGAGAGAGAGGAAGTGAAGCAGGCTCCCTGCTGAGCAGAGAGCCCTACACAGGGCTCAATCCCAGGACCCTGAGATCATGACCTGAGCTGAAGGCAGAGGCTTAACCCACTGAGCCACTCAGGCACCCCTCATTGTGGGAGGTTTCTTGCATCTCTTTTGATGACTGCCAGATCAAATTTTACCAAAAATGGTAAAAACACAGATAATTTGATCTCAAGGACATTTACAGACACTTGCACCCAATTTTCAGGGAAACAGACATTCATGGATGGTTTATGAAGTTGGCTATGTCTTAGGCCACAAAGCAAAACAAATTCAAAAAATGCTAAAGAACTTATATTATACAGGTACTTTCTTAGCATACTTGAGAATAGAACATCAGCTCCAGAGGTGAAGCCACATCTCCCAATATGCTCAGAAACTCACAACGCTGATCCTGAATAAAGCAGATCCAAGGAAGAAAACTAATAGAAATAATACTTTTTCAGTGCAAACCATCAAGGAAAGTCTCATCAAAATTTCACAGATGAAACTAAAACACTGCATAGAAATAAATCTATAGCTTTCATTGTACCTGTTAGAAAAGAATCTCATCTTAGAAGAGGTGACACAGCATCTTCGTAGGAAAGAACAAGAAAGGGAAGTCCAAAAAAGGAAGAAGAAAATGAAATGAGGGCCCAAATGGATAGAAAGGAAATACAGGACGAGCAAAGACAAAGACAGGCATGGAAAATGGGCAATATCCAGAAAAAATATATCTTGCTAAACATGACCCAAGAAGAAAATATTGAATAGGTTTACAATCATTACATTAATTAATTAATTGGTAAAAATTCAATTACCAAAAAAAGGAAACTAGCATATAAAAGCATGGCCCAAATGATTTCACTGGCCTTTAAGGAATGGATAACCTGTGTTTCCCCCCAATTTTTCTAGAGACTAGAAAAAAAAATGGAAATGGCCTCAACTCATTTTCCGAGACTAGCATAAGGTGGATACCAAAACCGAAATGAGAACGTCACAAAAAAAAAAAAAGGAGTCATAGATCAATCTTGTCTACACATACATGTGTAAACAGCCTATGTACATATGTTTTCAGTGGAATGAAAGGATGGCTAATTTTAGAACATCTATGAGTGTCTGTCACTACCTTTCAATTCTGTTCCAAATTTAGAGAAGGAAGGCCCTCTATCTTTGCTTTTATTATACCTTAACATGAAGGTTTCCATCAGCATAGATAACAAAAGGAAAAGAAATAAGGACCCTAATATGAGTAAAAGAAGGGAAAGCCAGTCATCACTGTAAACACTTAACCTCACAGGAAGCCAAACGCATTCTACGACTCAGCCATGAGAAGACGTTTGATGGCACTGGTCATCAGGGAGATGCTCATTAGAAGCGCAATGACATCACTATACACCCATCAGAAGAGCTAAGACAGAAATAAAATTAGTGGTGGGGGGTGTGGTGTAGTCAGTCAAGCCTCTGACTCTTGGTTTTGGCTCAGGTCATGATCTCAGGGTCATGAGACTGAGCCCCAGGTCAGGCTCCATGCTCAATGGAGAGTCAACTTGAGACTTTCTCTTCCTCTCCCTCTGCCCCTCCCTACCCCTGCACTCTCTCTGTCTCTTTAAAGTAAATAAATAAATCTTTAAAAAAATGAAATAAAATTAGTGACAATACCCAGTGTTGGCAAGGATGTGGAGAAACAGGATGTCTCAACACTGCTGTTGCAAATGTAAAATAGGATAGCCACACAGGAAAACAGTCTGGCATTTTCTTCAAATAACGACACTTTGTAGCAACGGTTCTAGGTGAGATTATGTCCCATTCCAGGTGGTTTCCACCATGCTGAGGCCAAGGCAAGTTACCAACTTCAGAAGCAAGCACGAGAACAGCTACTTCGGACATGGAGGGAACGTGAGTGTGTTACACTAAGCAAAACAAGTCAGAGAAAGACAAATAGTGTATGAGTCCCCCGATACGTAGAATTTAAGAAACAAAACAGACGAACATGAGGAAGGGAAGCAAAGAAAGAGAGAGAGGAGGCAAACATAAAAGAGACTCTCCAGGACAGAGAACAAACGGAGGGTTGATGGAGGGAGTGAGGTGGGGGATGGACTAGGCACAGGAGGGGCGGGGACGGGGATGGAGGAGGGCACTGGCTGAGATGAGGGCGAGGTGTTACACGTGTGACACACACACTCACATATATATAGATTCACACACGTAAGTGATGGACCCCCGAATTCTATACCTGAAACCAATATTGCACTGTATGAGAATTAACCGCATTCTAAATAAAAACTTGAAACAAACAAACAAACAGAATGGCTTCCTCTTGTAACATTGTCCACCTCCTGTCTGGTGCTGAGTCTGCTGTCACCACAGGGTACCAACGCGGAAACAAGGCAAGGAGTTAGCAAATGTGCCTACTTAGCTTGACTGATTTACTACTACTACTACTACTACTACTACTACTACTACTACTACTACTACTA
>NC_081571.1:81304612-81346689 GCF_022355385.1 Mustela nigripes | reverse complement strand
TTAAACTAAGTATTGGTCGATGTTTCTGTCCTCCAGAAGCCGACCTCAGAAGGCTGAGAATGGGGTGGATTTGGGCATGATTAGAAATAGCTTATTACCCTAGTTTTCCTACAAGAAAAATGAATTGTCAGAATGAAATAAAAACAGTGCTATAATTTTCAGGGCACGTGGGTGGCTCAGTTAGTGAAGTGTCTGCCTTCAGCTCAGGTCATGATCTCCGGGTCCTGGGATCGAGTCCCGCATCGGGCCCCCAGCTCAGCGGGGAGTCTACTTCTTCCTCTCCTCCTCCCCACCCTCTAATGTTCTCTCTCTCTCTCTCTCTAGTAAATAAATAAAATCTCTTTTAAAAAGCCCTATAATTTTCCCTGTGAAAAGAAAGAAAATATATTTTATCATTTATAAGCAATTATGAATATGAATTCCATTTCAATTCCATCAGCTTATATTCGTGACTTGGGGGATGCTTCACATTAAAGACCTCAAATGCTCTTCATATTAGGGTTGGTGACCTTGATGTCCTTCTCAGATCCCCTTTACTGGCTGGTACACCCCTTCCCAGCTGCTCTGAGTATTGGCTGAGGAGGATTCAGAGCTCTTCCCACCTCTGGAGAATGGTCTGCCAGACTCAGTCTCCCAGGGAGTGGAAGACTCTACCCAGAGAAGTACGGAAACACATCCCCTTCACGTAGAAGGAGATGACTCTATGGTGCGATTTACACCCCAGGGCAAAGTAAACTGGGAGGTTGAAGACTTTTAGCCAAGTCTACCTTGTTTTGCTGCTTCTTTCTGTTCAATTCCTTGAAATCCCACAGGATTTCTCTAATGGATATTCCTTCTATATATTGTCATGTGTTCCTGAAACCCTCTCTCAAGACTCTGCTTCTAGAAAACACAACCCAAAAATGTAAGATCATACACATTTACCTTAATTTTCTGTTAATTTTCATGGTTTACATCAAAGGGAAGGATTTTTTTTTTTGTAGATGCAAAATTTATACAGATCGAACATACTTAATGACATAGGTTTTAAAAAACTAAAAGTAATAACAGCAGAAGAAAAAAGACACACATGCAAAAGAACAAAGTGGGGCTCTAATGTTCTATTATAGGCAAAAATCAATGAATATGTATTAAAACCTTAAACATAAGACCTAAAAGTATAAAACTCATAGAAGGAACAAGCAACTTTATGATGCTGGACTTGGCAATGACTTCTCAGGTAGGACACCAAAAGCACAGGCATCAGAAGCCAACACTGGCAAGCCCGACCAGCTTGCAAACGTTCACTTATCAAAGAGCACAATGAACACAGTGAAAAGGCAACCTAAGAAGGTGAGGAGATACCTACAAACTATATATATGTGAGAAGGGGTTACTTTCTAAAATATTAAAAAAAAAAAAAAACTCTTACAACTCAACGGTGAAAAAAATAACCAAATTTAAAAACAGGCAAAGGACTTAGACATTTCTCCAACGGTGATATGCAAAAGCATATTTTAAAAAGCTCAAAATTATCAGTGAAATGAAAATCCAACCACAGCGAGCCGTCACCTTACATCCACTAGGGGGTGGCTTTTACCCTCCCCCCAAAAGAAAACAGAAAATAAGTGTTGGCAAAAATGTGGAGAAACTGAAATCCTTGGACACTGTTGGTGGGATTGCAAAATGGTTTCCTCTCTGGAAAGCAGTGTGACGTCTCCACAATAAATTAGAAATAGAACTGCCATAAGATCCAGCGGTCTCGCTTCTGGGTGTGTATCCAAAAGACTGAAAGCAGGATCTCAGAGTATACATTTGCACACCTATGTTCACTGCAGCCGCGTTCACAGTGACCAAGAGGTAGAGGCAGATGTCACCGGTGGTGAGTGGATAAACACAGTGTGATCTCTGCACAATGGAATATTATTCAGCCTTAAAAAAGTAAGGGAATCCTATCATGTGCTACAAAACGGATGAACCTTGAGGACATGCCTAATGAAAACAGCCAGTCACAAAACAACATTTACTATCTGATTCCACTTAACAGAAATAAACTGAAATGGTGATTACCGGGGAATGGAAAGAAGGAGAAGGTGGGAGTTGCTGTTTAATGAGCAGAGAGTATCAGATTTTAAAGCCGAAAACCTTCTAGAGCGCCGCGTCCCAACAGCATGAGTGTACTTAACTGCTGATGACACACTTAAAATGGCTAGTTCACTCAATGTTATTTTATGCATTTTACCACCCTAAAAAAAAAAAAAAGTTGGGAAAAAAGAAAGAAGACACAAGAGGCTATTTCACAGGAGTTTTTAAAAATATATTTATATACATAGTGTAAGTACTTCATGAAAAATGTAGCTGCGAACCTGACGGCTCAGCCCACCTTATAAAAATGTTTGCTCTGAAGGCTGAGAAGCAGAAGACAGTTGTTGGGGAAGGAAATCAGCACGGTCACGCACAGGTGCTGAGCACACCCATGTGTGTGTACGTGCACACACACTCTCATATCTAGGCACCCCCCAAAACTGTCCTAGCAGAAGCTTTATTGACAGAATCCATTGTTAGAACATGCTTCCAGAGTTATTTTTACTGTGTACACAATGACGATGAAACAAAGGAACAGAGAGGATTTTCAAAGACAAGAGTATAATCAATTTCAACATACTCCCCCAGAGCCGTAAAAAACCACAAAACTCTACTGAAGCATTGAAGTCTTTAAAAAGTGCTAGATTTTTTAACATCTTTGTAATCAAACTGCAGGTTCATAACCCTCTTTACAGAGCGAAAAACAGTACAAAGAAATTGAACTTGGGGAAGAAGATATAGATGTTATGCCTTAAAATATCTCAGAATGTAGATCCACAATGCCTGTTTCATAAAATCGTTTTCTGAAACACTTCTCTGAATGATGGAGAGGTAAACTTAAATAATTTAAATTCTTCTCAAGAAAATGTACAATATTTTTCATCTCCCTACTTGCTGCCTTTAAATTTTTAAATTTATATATCAAGTGATCACTTGTTTGGTTTCTATACAATAATTATGGCATGCTTTTCTAATGAGAGAATGTGAAGAACATTCTCTCCTTATTTTTTTTTTAAAGATTTCATTTTATTTATTTGACAGAGAAATCACAAGTAGGCAGAGAGGCAGGTAGAAAAGGAGAAGCAGGCTCTCTGCTCAGTCTGATGTGGGGCTCGATCCCAGGACTCTGAGATCATGACCTGAGCCGAAGGCAGTGGTTTAACCCACTGAGCCACCCAGGTGCCCCAAAAGTTCTCTCTTTAAATTAAAATAGGAATAAAGCAAATATGCAGGACATAAAAATTACTACAGACTCTGGAGTATATTTATGCTTTTACACACTGACCTATAGTTTTGTACATTTAAAATTTCCTTAAAGACAAGTGATTTGATTACTATAAATAGCTTTTCAGGGGATACAGATTTATAGTTATAATTCTTTCTGGAGTTTGTTTCAGGATAACAATAAAACTGAAGATTGTCACCCTGAGGTAATGTCCTCGGTTCACTATTCAAGTGGACCCACATGTCTTATCAAATCTATGGTTGATACAGGGTATAATGTGGTGAAAACTGCCCTGAGTCATAGATGGTTCCAGAATCATGCCCGCATGCTAATGCCCAGACAGAGATTTACCCAGATACATGGAGCACTGGAAGACCAGGCTCCTTCTCAGAAGACAGCCCAGCGACATTCAGGACCCACAGAGTTGGGTAATTTGAAGCCCCACATCAAAATATCAACTAGCTACAACCTTATGAGATACACTTGCAATCAGAGCTTGTCTGGGGAAGTCTAGACCCTTTAAGATCAGAACTGCCTACTCATGGCTACTCTCAGATGCTTCCTATGGCATACCATCTTGCTAAAATTAATTCCTGATTTTCCTGAATGCCCTGCCTTTCTGGACACCAAGGTGCCACACTTGGATCTCTCCAAGGTTGCTGTGATTGCTGTCCAGTCCTTTCCAACAGAGGCAAAGCTCGGTAATTAAATAGTCTCAAGACAGACTCCAATTCTGGGTAGCTCAAGAGAGAAGCCCTCTTTGGGTTCATTCAGAAGAAAACAGATTTAGACCCTCTCCCTCAAATACACACGTTTAGCCCCCCGGACTTGAAATAATGTCTGTTCATCACTCACATCTGCACATTTCACCTTTAGCCGACATCCTGGATTCTGGCGGGGAGAGACTCAACTCACTCGGTTCCTGCCAGACAATGTTCTTAACAGATGAATTCCCTGGTGTCCCAGGCTATCTCAGAACGGGATACCTGCCAGTGTCAACACACTGGCTCCTCTTTAGGAAACAGAGCCCTGACTAGCCCCATGACCTCAGCAGTCAATCACGCAGCTTCCTGGATGTCTTTGGTCTGAGTCCCGAGGCAACACTGTAAAATAAGCATCATAAATGGCAAGTAAAAGACCTAGGAGCACAGGCTGTACATTGACAGCTCCGCTTTAAATTTATTTTTTCGATTTGAAAGCTTGTGTGTATGTGTTGATGCAACTGTAATTTCATGGCTATAAATAATTTTTTATTCCATCATTCTCCTAAGTCTTGCAAAGGTTTTTTTTTTTTTTAATTTAAAATGGTACTTTGATATACAATATTTGATATTTGACACTATTATGATATAAAATGTTCTCAGTCCTGTAATGAGCTGAAGCAAAACCGAATTTCACATCTAATATTTAATTTTGGGTTTATAGAGTCTGTTTTTTTTTCCCTCTTTCTTTTAAAGAGGAAAAAATTAGAGAAAAATCAAATGCTAACATTTCTATTATCCCTTCTAGGCTAAGATAATTTCTAGGTTATCATTTGTGTTCTTAAATGATTTCCTTTGTCTTTTAAATCAATTTATAAGATACATTCAGATAAGAGAAATTCTTCAAGGCCAATTTATTTTACTTTTTTTAAAAGGCTTTATCTATTTAACAGAGAGAGAGAGAGCACAAGCTGGGGAAAGAGCAGGCAGAGCAGGCACAGGGAGAAGCAGGTTCCCTACTGAGCAAGGAGCCTGATGCGGGACTTGATTCTAGGATCCTAGGATCATGATCTGAGCCCCTGATGCGGAACTTGATTCTAGGACCCTAGGATCATGATCTGAGCTGCTTAACCAACTGTGCCACCCAGGCGTCCCTCACGGCCAATTTAAAATGCAGTGTCAAAACAAAGAGTATGATTCACAGATAAACATCCCCTTATCCAACATAAGGACCCTCTTTGTCTCAAGTCTTTTTTTTAAATTCATTTTGTTCATTTTTTAATTCATTTTGTTTTATTTAATTCATTTTTTGTTTTTTAATTCATTTTGTTTTTAATTCATTTTGTTTCTAATTCATTTTTTTTAATTCATTTTGTTTAGGGAGAGAGAGCACAAGCAAGAGGGGCAGAGAGAAAGGGAGAGAGAATCTCAAGCAGACTCCATTCTCAACACAGAGCCTGACTTGGGGCTTGAACTCACAACTCACAACCTGACCTGAAACCAACAGTTGGACACCCATTGACTGTGCCACCCGGGTGCCCCT
The DNA here is from genome assembly GCF_022355385.1 of Mustela nigripes. Taxonomy (NCBI): domain Eukaryota; kingdom Metazoa; phylum Chordata; class Mammalia; order Carnivora; family Mustelidae; genus Mustela; species Mustela nigripes. Next base: position 81,341,156 of record NC_081571.1, on the reverse strand, counting down.
CAAGTCTTAATTATTGCACTGAACACACCTGGCTTCAGTCTATTACTACTCTGCTCTCCTGGACAGACTTTTCAATTTAAAAAAAAAAAAAAAAAAGGGAAAGAGAGAAATTTTGCCTTAATACTAACCTAAAATAATGGGTATAAGCAATAAAACTAGTCACAGTGTTCAAGTCCATCATCCATGGGCTCCACCTCACCCAGAGAAGATTATTACGAATTAAGGCACCATACAAACCATCCAGTCTTTACATACCTTCCATCTTCCTTCCTGTCTTCCTGCTACTCCATCATATGGAATCTGAAACTACCATTACCTACCTGGTGAGCCCCATTATTTCTTCTAGGAGCACCCTCCTTCTGGAAATCACCACTCCTCTCTCCCTTCACATGGTCCTAGTGGGGTTATTACAAAGCCCTCCCAACTCAACTGTGTGCAGAGCTGGAAACATGACTTAGGTGAGGCCATCACAATGGCCTGTACATTGGGGACTGATGAACTGTCCTTGTGCAGGGATATGACCCTAGTGGGGACAATTCAGGACCCTGCCCTGAGATTTGATAGGTGGACATGAGGAGCAACAACAACAGTAAAAAGTCCCTGTCTTACTTGTTATCATCCCACTAGGATGTATGTATGTGCTATTGAGACTTACATCTTCTGACTCAGAGAAAGAGAGAAATAGAGGAACAGAGAGGAAAAAGAAACAGACAGAAAAAATAATATCAGTTTAATCCCCAGACCCCGTATTTAGGAGTATCTGAAGCCAACTGAATTGGACTTCCCAGGTAGAAGGACCATTTTCCACAGATGAAAGCCAATAAACTCCATTCTGTGCTTAAACCCTTATGAGTTGATTTTCTGCCAATGGCAACCAAGTGACTCATACAACATACAAGTTTTTCTTCCCCCTAAAGGATATGTCCTTTTAGAGCACTGACATCTCTTCTCTTCTGCCTCTGACGTGTAGTTTATTTCCACTTAAACTATCATATGACATTGAATATTGATTTTATATTATTTATTTTAAAATAACCCATTTCCAAATTTCAGGAAGCTTCCCGCACGTGTTTCCTGTGTGCTGTGCTTTAGTTGGAGACAAAAATTCCCTCTAGTCAGTCACTCCTCAGTAAACAAAGTAGCCACTGAATGCCCTCGGTGCACATGGCTATGAACTGAGATGCAAAGAGGTAGAAGCTAAAGTCCCTGGTCACAAAAGGTACAACCACACCATTGAGAGTTCATAGACATAAGGAAAAGTTCAGCCACAATGACAGCCAGGATTCCGTGCTTCTCACAGGGCAAATGCCTGCATCCCTAACCGTCCCCAGAGCATGCTGACCTGCAGGACCAGGGGCCTGGAGCATGAAAATTCAGTTTAATCCTCTTCATGCTGGCATAGACCAATGGGCCCAATTCTTGTACTTTAATTTTTCTATCTCTGTGTACATGACACAATGATGTGAAGCAGTTTTCCTGCTGTAAAATTCTATTCTCACAATTCAGCGGACACTTCATCATATTCTTCCCTTCCGTCCCCCCATAAACCATACACCCCTCTAGGGAAGGCCCATCTCTAGTTTTGCTCACAGGTGCATCCACAGAGCATAGCAAGGGGCCTGCCACGTGAAGGATTCAATCTCCACCTCACTTGTTCAAATATACTATTAAGAACCTGCTGTGTGCAAAGCTGAGTATTACACATTTGATGGTTCCAAGTTTAATCAGTCACCGTAGTCAGCTCATATTGCCTCCTAAGATAAAGAGGACAGTCACCTAAATACATCCAGCGTCAAGGAAAAACGGGAGAAGTGCTCAGTTAACTCAGATATAAGGAGAATTGAGTACTTGGAGGTCAAGTACAATTTCATGGCATTTGACCTCAATTTGGAAATTCAAAGACAAGAAAAAAATTTCTGCCTTTCAAACTGGGGAACAAAAATAGAAGAAAGGCAACGATCTCAGAAAAATGGAAAGCATTTGTGGGGGTCAGTTGGAGCGATAGAAAGACAAATAAAGGTGAAAAATCAGAAATGAGAGTAAAACGACTAGAATCAGAACATTTCTGAGGGAAGAAAAACTCTTACAACTCTGCCGCAGGGAGCCTCTGACAACATGTCTTCAGCATTCCCATCACAACAGTGGGATCTGTGGAAAATTGGGAGCAGCTCCAGATCTTCTAGGAGATGGGGTGGGGAGGACCCACCAGGATGCTTTCTCAGAGTTGAGGCATCAAGGTCCCAGCCCCACCAGAGCAGGACCATGGACAGCGCAGGAGGCAGGAGCATGGAGAGAAGACTTCCAGAGGTGGGAGCTGACACCGGGCAGGTGGGAAGTAGACAGTGGAGACAGAACATGGATAACAGTTGCCTCTGAGCTTCCAAGCTGTGGTGGCCAGACAGAGGAGATGCCCTTGGTGACAGAGGACAAACCACTGACTTTGGAAGAGAGCAAACAGACCAACGTGGAACTGTGATTCACGCAAGTCATCTAACCCGTGGCCACACAGCAGTCCACATGCCAGAGGGGTTAACTACAGCTGTGCCAGGGAGCAACTCTCCCCCCGGGGTTTCCCCCCGGACCCTGGAGCGCCTCACAGATAGCAGCGTATTTAATGTTTTTAAACCAGATATAGGTTTATGTTGATAAGCCTCAAGTCGCACTGTCATTAATTACTACATATTTTTTTTAACTTTAAGAAAAATGGGAGGAAACTATAAGTGACTTGGAAAGGCACACAGTTATTTCTAAATAATGTCAAAATTACCAACATTGTCTCTTTTTCACAGATTATCTCAATCTCAGAACATTTTAACAAGACAATGGCCCATCGCACCTTCATGCCTACTTATAAATGCCAGAATTAAGGGAAAGAATAAGGACTTGCCCTAATGTACAGTGGATTTTATTTCCATGACTTTTAATGTAATCCTATAATACAACACTTTCATGGTTGGTTTGGATTCAGAATAGAACAACAATGTCTTCTAAAAGTAAAATGGAGTTGAGGCGCCTGGGTGGCTCAATGGGTTAAGCCTCTGCCTTTGGCTCAGGTCATGATCTCAGAGCCCCACATTGGGCTCTCTGCTCAGTGGGGATCCTGCTTCCCCCTCTCTCTCTGTCTGCCTCTCTGCCTACTTGTGATCTCTGTCAAATAAATAAATAAAATCTTTTAAAAATTAAAAAAAAAAAGTAAAACAGAGTTATAGGACTTGTCTGTGTGCCTCTGAAATATTTGGACATGTATGCAAAATTAATGGAATAACACAGAAAGACAAGAATACTAAACGCTAGAGTAAGCACATATGATAAAACACAGACACATGTGCTACCAAAAACAGAAAAAAATCCCTGTTCTTTCTGACTCTGTTCTTTCCTTTCACAGAACAACCACCGTCTCCTCATGCAGACTTGGGATCACAAGCAGGATTTGGGGAAAATGTGGAGTCCTGGTGGACCTGCACACACGGTCGACTTGAATCCCTGGCAGAGCTGCTGCATGTCTAGGAGTAAGTGCTTGACCTGTAGAACACTCGGGAGAAGGGTCTCCCACCCCACTCTTGAATCCTCACCTCCCTGCCCCGTCAAGGGCTTCTTCTTCAGTCTGAACGATGCAACTAGGAGTCACTAGTTCTACTCTCCCCAAGCATCTTGGCATTGATCCCTGTGGATGCACACAAGGAAGCTCAGAGGAAAAAGGGAAAGACAAGGGTGTTGGCCTCTGCAGCCCATCTGGCCCCAGCCTCCTGACCTACTCCTCCCCACGGCCCATATAAGTGGGTCTGTATTGTCTTTTTGTAGTGTGGCGTCTGTGCACCATAGTCAGTGCTGGTAGGAACTGCTACGGGAGACTTGCCCCCAGAATCCATGCTGCCTACTCTGTAGAAAATCTCATGGCAACAGCGAGGCAAGAAGGTTTGGGCAAGAGTGATGACTCTGGAAGTCGAGAAACACACTGGGGTCTTCAAAAGATACAAAGAAAAATCATATGTACTAAACCTTACAAGGTTTAGAGGTCATTTTCCATCCGGAAAATTGTGGTAGAGGCCAGGGAAATACAGAGAATTTAAAAGGTGGCTTCATTAAGGAATATTAATGACCATCATTAGGTGAACTAATTACTATTGATAACTCATTTTCATTTATCAACTGTTATTGTGTCATTAATATGTGTCCGGTATTACTAACATAAGTTGGGTTTTAACACCAAGCCAGCTTTGTTGCATGATCTTTCTTGGCCTGCGGGCCTACAGCCCCTGCCTGGATCTGGCACTGGAGGGCCCCACCATAAGCAGCGAGTCCCTGGACGAGCCAGTGCTGACCACAGAGATGGGTGAATTCGTGGTGGGTAAAGGGAGGGAAGGAGGAAAGGGAAGAGCAATGAACGGGCGGACTTTCAGACGTCGGTGAAGTAAAGTAGGATGATGTCACCAGCTACACTTTTCAAATGAGGACACTGAGAACCAAGCCCTAAAGAAATGAAGTGAGATATTAAAGATTGAAATGAAAAATCTAGACAGTAGTTAAAACAGTCCAGGACTGGCCCAAGAGGTGGTTGTGGACAACACGTGTGGCCTCCATCATCCACGCCAGCCACACCTGTGACCACAGTTTCCCCTGGACAGAGAACGTCACAACACACTGTGCCGGGCCCACCTTCCACTGATTTTACTGGCCCAGCACAGGTGATGCCCTCCTGGATCACTGGGAAAAGGAAGAGGTCGGCTCTTGACTAGGGTCAGTATAACCCTGTATGTTAATTACACCGGAAGTTTTTTTAAAGTATTTTTTTAAAAAAGACTTGTCTAGGATCTCACAAGAATAGAAACCATGAAACGATGTGTGGCCTACACTGAGCCCCCAATTGAAAGGGTTTAGGTCAGTCCCCAGAGCTGAACCTCATAGGTAAAATTGCTCCAAATAAAACATAATGAGCCAGAAATTTAGGAAACAATTCAATCCTCAAATGGTTCTCTCTTCTCAATGATGTTCCACAGAATTGGCTTTTATGTGCGTAAAATACGAGGCACCAAGAGCCATATCCCGCATCCATCCACTTCATGCATATTTTCAGCCACCAAGACAAGTGTCTTCCTCTTTCTCTGCTAAAAGCCTGAATGAAAAAAAAAAATAGCCAATTGATTTCCACAAAACCATTCATTCATTTATGTCTGTCTCTGCCATCACTCCTCCTCTCCAGATAATAAATAATTCAAGCCTCTTCTCTTTCCTTACTCAAAAGACCCTGAAGCTTTCTGCCTTTTAGTTATCCCTCCCTTGACCACTTCCTATGAGCCAAAGACCTTTTTATGCTGAGCGAAACAAAATGGAAGCAGTATTTAGAACACGCCACTGACTCATGCAATGTCATAGTTTCCATTCTGCATCATATCATCTCCTGTCTTTAAGGGGAGAACAGCTCCCAATCAGCATTTTTAGCAACTACCATCTGCAGAGATGACGTGTTTATGGAACTGTCCACAATGACCTCTACATAGTTTTCTGAAGATATGACAAAATTTAAAGCCAAATAGTTTAAGAATTATTCAAACAGACTCTGCTTGCATAGGATACTTGCTCCTTAGAACGGAAAACACAATTCTTCTGTGGGCTGGAAAAGAGGTGTTCAGAGTGTAGTATGAGAAGGTCATGCCCATGTAATGATCACTTTTAAAACATGACACTAGCATGAGTTTATTTGCGACAATTGGTGAAAACCAAAGTTGCCTTTATGCCAAGGCTCTTCTGAATCTTTAATGGCATCATGGTTATTGCCCTTTCTTTATCATTATTTTAATTTCTCAAGTGACTGAATGATGCTCAAAGGTTTTTTTTTTTTTTTCCTCTGAAGTTCCAACACATAGACTTTAATGACAGCAAGCATGGGCTTGAGTTTCCAAAGACAAGAAAGAGACACAATGAATTAAAACCTCAAGTATTTCCAATCTTAAAAACAGAATAACTTTGTTGAGAACCACACCTCTGCCCACTAACTGACCTTTCTCTCCTCTTCCTTTTAGAAATAGAAACATGCAGCACCCTTCAACTCCTCTCCAGTGATGGCTCAAGATATGGGAGTTTGAACTTCACTCCCTCTTCTCCACTGATACTGCTCCCATCTGTTGTCCCAGTGGATCTCACCAAACCTGTGCCCTAATCTCATCTCATAGCACCAGGCTGTTCAGCAGACCCTGCCTCCTGGCTCCATGGTGCTCGTATTATTGACTGAAGACCTCCCCCTTTCTTTGTGAACATCTTTTCCTCTATCTGCTTCTCAGAAGTGTCTGACCTGATCCAACTATTCCCCCATTGGCTCCTTCCTCCTGCACCAGGGCTTAAAGGAAACCAGTATGGTAATGACCCCATGTCTCTAAACAGATGTCTTTTGCCTGACATCAGACCTGTATATACAGCAGTGGACAGGACAGTGCTTCTCGGACATCATGAGGCCCAGTGTGTTCTGGCCTATCTTTCTCTTGTGCACATCTGAAGCTTAATAGAAACATCATACACTCAGTCATTCAAGCAAATACATAAGTGCCAGTCTTGAATATTCCCTTTCTTTCATCTTTTGCGACTCCTAAATCAGTCCTATAGCCCAAGATTCCTTAGTACTCAAGTATCATTCAATTTCATCCACTCTTCTCCATTCTAAGGTCACTCACAAAGATGGCTTTCCCTCCAACTGGGTTCAGATTACCATGAGAGCCTCCCCACTGGCCACGCCTACTCCATTGCTATTCCCCTGCACTCGTTCTCCATAACTGATCCCACTAACACAAATCTTTGCTCTTCACTCTAATGGGTGAAAGATTTTAATGGATTCCAGTTACTCTTAGGAAAGGTCTAAACATGCTTACACAGCGTACAGGGCCTTCTCCATCTCCACATTCACGTTTAGGAAGGAAGAATATGGACTGAGGTTGAACACTGTGAGTTTGAAGAGCTGGTAAGACACAGTGTCTTCTTGGGTTGTGACCACGTGTGCCAAGAGAGTCTGACGAAAGCACAGCCAGGGAGATTTTCCTGGAAGCTATCCACAAAAATGCTGGAGATGAATAACCCTAACAGGACAGGTATAAAGGAAAAGAGGGCAAAGCACAGAGATTTTCACTAATCAGACAGTAAGTTCTGTTAATTCTTTCTTATAAATAAGGCTCAAATCAAACCACCTTTCGTCAGCCCTGTTGCCAGCCCTCTGACTGAGGCTGACATCTGGCCTATTTTCTTATCTTGTTTCCTTTCCAATCTCTCTTTTAATACATCCACTATATTGAGACCAGAGTGACAGTTCTAAATACAAATCCTACCATATCCCTTACTCTTCAAAACTACTCCATGAACTCTCTCCTATGATGAACACCATAAAAATGCATCATCTTTGTCCAAACATTGCACATTGCTCCTTCCTCTACCATGTGGAACTCCTTTGGTTTGTTCTTTGAATGTACCAGGCACTCACAATGTGGGTTTCATGTAGGCCTTCACCTCTGCCCATGTCCCTGACCCACCCATCATCAGCAAATGCCTCCTCATCCTTCGATGCCTGCTCGATCACTGTGAGGAGATGGACCCATTCCTCGCTCATGTTCCCTGTAGCACAGCCCTGTGCTTCTTTCTCCCCACTGCGCACCCACTGACAGTAGAGTGCTGACAGTGTTTGCTCACTGCTCCCAGGCTCCTTTCTAGACTGAATTTCTTACAGGGAAGAACCCTCTCTACTCATAGAAGCTGAGCACACTGCATCATGTCAAGCATGAGTGATGGATGGAAACATCTGAAATCACCGGGTGAGAATGGAGAGACCAAGGGAGGAACCCAAAGAGCAGAATAAGTCAACAAGTTACATGAACACTTTTCCAGGAAAGCAAAAGGTTAAGAAATTACAGATGATCACTGAGTCAAAGTAGGGAAATATTTGAGGTAAATGAAGAACAAAAAAGGGAGCTTGAGGTCTCAATGCAATAATGAAGTGGGAGCTAACATGCAGTCCCTGGGTAGAAAGGCATTTGAGGGCCATCTATAAATAACAGTTTAAAGAAGTTTGGAAGTGAAGGTTAAGCTACAGGCTATTAGCCTGAACAGCTAAAAGCACTGAAATAAAATGTACTATCTATTTAAGAGTTTGGGAACTATTAGTGAAGTGCTAAGATAAAGTTAACTTCAGGGAGCCTAGATTCTCCAAATCAATAAAGTGAAACACGCCCATCCCTCCCCCAGGGCCTTTGCACTTGCTCTCCACTCTGCCTAACAAAACCTTCCCCCAGATATTCACATCCTGGTTCTCTCACTGCATTCAATCACTTGGAGGTCAGCCCTTCACAACCTATTCAGAATCAACCCTCATTGCATGCTGCTGCCAGGTCACTTATTAAATCTATATATTTCTTATTTTCTCCCCATCAGTTGCTGCTATCAAAAATTTTTATCCCATCAGTGCGTTTACGTTACTTGTCTCACCACAGTCACCAGGATTTCAAGATGGGAGTGGTGTTGACCGGCTGGATTGTCTTTGTATTCTTAGCCCTTAGGCCAGTACTTGGAAAAGAATAGGAACTCGATATTTACTAAATTAATTAAATCCATGAATGAATGAATGAATGAATGGGATAGAGGAAAATGTGATGGACTTAATCCATTCAATTCTACTCAACAGTTAAGTTACCATGGCATGTCTCCATGTCTAGAGCGACACCAAGTGCGAGCCATCCATGGGACGTATAAAGAGCCCCCTTTTATTCACTGCACAATCTACAGAAAGAAAGGGTATCACATTAGAGTAACAGATGTCAAGTGAGGCCAGGGGTATGGAGCCCTCCATCTGTAACAACAAGCCTTTAATAATGCAATGACAACACTGCCTCGTTACACAAAAGTACATCACTGGACGGACCATTGGGAAACAAGGAGCCATGACATTTCTAAGTCTGTATAAATGTGAATTGTGTGAATAAGGCAGTCAAATGTTGAATGACGGACATACACGGCAATAATTCTATCATTTTATATGTATTCTTCAACTGTATCCTCACTTCCCAACTGATACCACAGGAAAACAGATATAGATATAAAAGATATACAAATATAAATATACAAAGAATGTACATTTTTAGAGAGATTAGATTTGGAGTTGTATGCAGATGTAGATGTCCAACATTAAAGATTTATTTATCTGTAACAGCACATTTAATGATTTCTATCTTTTTCTCAATTGTGTTAGGTTTATGAGTCCTAGACTTATCACTAATATGAACATTTTATTTATTTTTTCTTATACTTTAATAATATTCAATAAAACAGTGTTTGTAAGATATTAAATTATTCTTTTAATTCTCATAAACATATAAATAAATATTCATATAATTATCAATGTACTGTTGTAAAGATAAGTATCAATTTGGAACAGCAGGCGATGTATTAAAAATAACTTTTAGTGGAATTATAGGTACTACCAATCTACATATCTTATTCTAATATTATTAAATTTACATTACAAGGTAAATTTATTTTAAACCCAGTTGAGAAGTTTTTTAAGATTAGCGGGTATTAAGGAGGGCACGTATTGCATGGAGCACTGGGCGTGGTACATAAACAATGAATCTTGGAACACTGAAAAATAAAATAAAAAAAAATAAAAATAATGAAAATAAAATAAACTTGAAAAAAAGACCAGTTGAACAATTTAGTATTTAATGGAAACATAAATACTTAAGAATATCTAATAAAAATATTTGAAAAATCAGAAGGGACTTGCATTATCACATATTAAAGTTACTATAAAGCCACAGTAACTAAAACAGTATGGCTGTGAGCAAGGCAAAGAAATTGGTGTAACTGAATAGAAAGCAGCAGATGCAAGTATATTTTGGAATTAAAATATGGAATTATAACTCAGTGGACACAGTGCATGTAGAAAAAGAAGGCAGTGCAGAGTGACCTTCGTCTCACATCACACATAACTTAATTTTACGAGAACTAGAATTTAAAATAGAAACATAAAAGCTGGGGCGCCTGGGTGGCTCAGTGGTTTGGGCTGCTGCCTTCGGCTCGGGTCATGATCTCAGGGTCCTGGGATCGAGCCCCGCATCGGGCTCTCTGCTCAGCAGGGAGCCTGCTTCCCTCTCTCTCTCTCTGCCTGCCTCTCTGTCTGCTGTGATCTCTCTCTGTCAAATAAATAAATAAAATCTTAAAAAAAAAAAGAAAAAGAAACATAAAAGCTATAATAAAATGAAGACCATTTAGTTTTAAAAAAGAACAACCAAAGTAATAAATAAAACTGAAATCCATGAGACCTTCTTCCCATAAATTATTAAAAACTTAGATGCCAACAAATACCCAAAACAAAAACAAAAGAGAAAAAATTGGAGACCCATCTTCAACATATATTCAGGAAAATACTGATATTTCTTAACATAAAAGATTACATAAATTGATAAGAAAAAGAAGAAACGGTCCAAAATAAAAATGAGAACAGATACGAAAAGATAAGGCCAAGAAGAAATGAGCAAATCTCCTTAATTATTAGTAGAATAAAATTGGACCTTTGGGAAACTGTATTTCAACCAAGGCACTGACGACATCTGGACAAGGACAGTACCCCAGGCTGGGAAAAAAGCAGGGATGGGTGTTCTCCACCAGTGGGGGAACTTGAAGTGCTACAGCCTAGCGGAAAGAAATCTGGCAGCTTCTATCACACTTGAAATTACACACACCATTTGATTCAACAGCACTGCCTTTGTGAATCAATACTTTAGTAATAGAAGCCAAAACGTTAAAATATAATGTTTTAATGCTTATCAAAAAGGGAAGTTTATTAATGAATAAATGGTTTAATAAAGGTTATGGGATATGACCTAGCAATCAAAACAAGAATATTGAGAAGACATATGTTCACTGACCAGAAAAGATGCCCATGTTGTTGAGAGAGAAAAGGAGATGTTGGAGTCAGAGGCACAACCAGGGGAGATCCATGTGAGGTTCAATGCCCCAGGGAGAGAAGAGGTAAACCAGAGACTGTTAAGGGTCAGGGCCAACCTCTACTGAGGAAAGCCAGCAAGAAGGCAAAGGAAGACTTGCCAGTGAACCAGGAGAAAAATCCCAAGAACTGTAAAAGAAGAGGTAGAGGTCAAGAGAAAAATTAACTAACACAAGGAAGGACTCATGTCCACTGGATTTTGCCCCATAAAGAAGGTTTAACTAAGGTAAGTTCAGTGGAATATTTGTAGAGTAGAAAGGGGGATGAGGGTCAGCGATCATGTGTACAGGAGATTTTTCCAAGAATGACCATGAAAAGAAAGAAATCGGTTGGTGGCCAGAAAGGAGCATGAGGTCAAGGGGGACTGTTTGATGATCTGAAGACGGGCCTGTCGGGCCAGGTGTGAATGCTAGTGGACATGCTTCAGTGGAGGAGACTGGGGGTGCGGAGGGGAGGGGAACAGAAGGAGGGAGCAAGAGGGGACAGAGTCCAGAGCAGGCTTGGGACACGAGGAGGAACGATTCACCATCACAGAAGAGAGTGGACAAAGATAAATTCACACACCAGTGCCTTTGCAGTTTTACCAGTAGGAAGATGCACCATCTATATCTGTTGGCTTCCATCCTCTCAGGAAGGGAAATGTCAGGATTCTCGAGGTCTGAGCCGCCGTGCCTCCTGGGGACGCACAGCGCGAGGGAGGGAGAGTGTTGCAGTCTGAAGCCGACATGAAACGAGTCTGCTTTTGCTGCAGCCTCAGTGACCATCCAGCTACGCTGGTGGAAGGACAGACAGACGGACAGTCCAGTTCAAGCTGGGCTTGGCATCTCTTGCTTCAGTGCAAGGCAGAGATCAGGGCTAGGGTGTGGGAGGCTTCCATGAAGGACCACAGACCTGCCCCGGGCAGAGGGCGAGCCAAGGAGGGACCAGCATGCTGACGTCTCGGGCTCACCGGGCATCACAGGACTCTAACTCATGAACAGCAGGAACAGCCCGGGAAAGATCAGGGACGGCCTGTCGGTGGGAGTAGTGTTGATGAAAATGCATGATGAGAGGAAAACAAGATGACCGTGGTACTGGGAGATTTTTTAATATGCACAATAGCAGCCTCGATGGTAAAATTCATCCTTGGTTGCTGTGAAAGAACTAACAGGTCTGGAGTCCATTCATTTTAAATAAGTTTAACTCGCAACCTATTGCAAACAGGGCTGTCCGACCCCATATACTTAGAGAAGTAAACTGGGAGAGATACAGGCCAAGCAGAGGTCTGACTCCTGAAGCATCAGAGAGGATTTAATAGGACAAACCTCCTGCCTCTCTGCCCATCATTAGCAGCAAGCCAGAACGACAGCTCCATGGGGTCCCATGGCCCTAACACGCTGGGACTGTGTTCCCCCATCCCCTTGCTCTTGTGCCTCAGTTGAAGCATGCGCCCTCCTCACTTCCCGCCACCTCATCAGGCACGACTTGGGTAGAGTCACACCCATCCAAAGACATCTCTGGGTCACAGAGGTCCGGGAATCATCAGCACTTCTTGGCAGTGATGCCCCTCCACTTCCCTGCTACATCTTGTTTCCACGCTACATTTTTAGACTCTAGTTTTTTAACTTTTCTCTATCAGATATATGGAACATGTCAAATTAGGCCAGAACCCATGGAGTCAGAAAGGAATGTGGGTGGAGATGTAGGTCCCAGCCATTTCTTCCTCCGTATACTCTCTCTTACGTGGTCTTTGAGTTTGTTTTTCTGAGGATCAAAGGAAACGACGCCCACTATAGACAATTTTGAAAAATACAGGCTAATTTATAAAAGTAACAGATAATCCCATAACTATAATTAATTATACAATTCTATTCTGAAGTTAGTCATAATTCATGTGTGAATACTTATATTTTATATTTATATATAACAATTATTTATAATGATAATTCACAGAATTGCATATGCTACATGGAACCACAAAAACTGATTATTCCACAAGCCAGAGTCAACCACTGCTAGAATCTGAGTTTAGACCTTTCAGTATATACATGCTTTATCGTTAAATAACGAGTATTTTCCTAGGTGATATTTAAAGTTCCTTGTAAGCATTCTTTCTTGGTCTCCCCAAGTCCAGCCCTAAGGCTCTCCTCCTGGGATGCTATGGGGGTCTGCTCCTGCTGGTTTTCAGAGCTCTAGCTCATGCTCTTGGATCCGAACCCTCCCTGCCTTGCTGCCGGGCTGGGAGGTGGACACGGTACAGGGATGAACCAGGGCAGGGTGACACGACAGCCACGTGGAGGATCAGGTGAGGAAGAAACATGAAGAAAATGGGCCCGTGAGCCTTGCCAAGAGATCGCCCCCACAGGAGGGACAAGGGGACACAATACAGAAACAATGATGCATCGAGAACAGCTAAGCTGTGGATTATGATCCTATCCACAAGCCCTCTGATTCTATACAAGCTCCAACTGTTCCTTCTGGACTCTCCCTTCAGGAGATCCTGGAGGATCCTTCAGGAGATCCTTCAGGATCCAGCTCGACTCTGAGACATCCCCTGACTAGTGTCTCACAGTGAAATATAATTTCTGAACTCCTTTAGCTCGTTGTACCCTTCTGCCATGGAAGATAGTTCCTGACGTTTCCATGCTTCTTTGCCATTTTAGAGACATGACCAAACGCCAGGCATAGAACATAGCTGGATCTTTTCTAAGTATTATGTGATTACTTGGATAAATTCATCAGGAACACTTTTTTCCAGGTTTTGGAAACATTTCACTATTCATTAATTTTATATTTCACCCAAACTGCAAGATTTAACTCAAATGCTTCCACTGGAGCTGACATCATGACTTCTTTGAACTTCCCCAAATTTAAACTCAGATCATTTAGCTGGAACAGAAGGAGTGTAAGGCAGCTAAGGGCAGGCTCATGTTCTCTTTGGTGACCAGCTGCTCCCCGATCTGTCCCTCTGTGATCTGCCCAGGCTCTGTGGCTGCCTTCCAGCAGGTGTGTCCACTCTGACTAACGAGCACCCAGGTTCCTTGTAGAAATGGTGCAGAGGGCTTTGGGAACCACCTCTGCAGAGGCACGGGAAGGAGAAATAATGACATTCTGCTAGTGCAGTCAGACAGGAGGGGCAACATGAAAGCCTGCCAAGAGTGCCCTCCTACAGACATTTCACTAAGATAATAACCCCAAGATTTCAGGGATTAAACAAACAAAAGCCCTTTTGTCACAATTCCTGAATATGCTGCACACTCCCAATTTTTGTTAAAGGGTTAATTTTCCAACTTACAAACTGATCAACAAATTCCTTTTGGAATTAAAATTGTCCAGCATACTCGGTGCATGTGAAGAGTAAGGCATTTTCATTTTCATTCATCATAGATGTTTCACTCCTATGTACATCCTCCCACAAAAGACAAAAGAAATGAAAAGATTTTTCCTTCTCTATTATCATGATCTTTTCACTCTCCTTCAGTGCTAAACTCAAGATCCATTCAAACATGTCCCCTTCACAATGTTACTTTAAATGGAACAGTGTCATGTCCTTGGCCAACAAAACCCTCACCCTCAGAGGAAAGCATTTTCTACTAATGCCATCTGTCACTTTAAGACAATGACATTCATGTACAGAAGTTTTCAGAAGTACCACATGTATATCTAGCAAGCCATTTGTGCTATAAATAGGTCTCCTTCTTCATGATTACCATCTGGAGAAGGTTCAGAGGCAGCTTTAATCTAGTTCGGAGAATTGTTAAAAAATCAGGCATTGAAGAAAGCCTTTATGGACTCATCAGAAAGCCAGTGACAAACTATTTTTCACCTTACCAGCATCAGCCTAGAGCATCTGGTACAGATGCCACGCAAGTCCTTGAACACTTCAAGGTGAATGACACAAGGACAAAAGTTTACCGTCAAGGATATTCGGAAAGATTAAGCTTGTAAGTTGAGCACCGAATGCAGACAGAAGCAGTCAAACTTGAGAGTAAAATAGTAACTAAAATGGTCTCAGCCATACATTCAGGAGCTAAGTTTTTATACGAGCACGGTATTCATGTATGCTGATACCCAGAAATATCCTTCTCACACTCCTTTTTACCAATTGCTACTTTTCATTACTGCATATATGTATTTTTTTTCTTAAAAAGATCAAGTTTTAAAGATTTCTACACTATGATCTTTTGGATCACACAGGAGTAACTGCAGCACCTGAAATTAAGAGGAAACACATTTAAGCATGTAAAACATCTTTCCGAGTCACCGTGCTATGTTGCTCATCTGGACGTGGTATACAGGAAGACCCGCCTGAATTTTGGCATCTGCCTATGTCCTATTTCAAGAAGACAACCGCATGAGCAAAATATGCAGCTTACTTACAGCACTTGATGAAATGATAGTGAGACATCTTTCCAGCTCCGACAGCAATCTTGCTAGGGGTTCTGGCATTCTCTTCTGCTACAACCATGGTCCCCAGGAAATGCATTATTTAGAGCCTGACTCAGGTAACAGTTTACCTCAGGATGCATTACTGAACCGAGGCTTGGTTCCATGGTCATGCAAAAAGCTTCAAACTCATTCTCATTCAGCAGCTGGAGTTCAGCGAAGCCTCCCCATGGATCCGGAGACCCAGCGGCTGCACGTGCTATTGTAAGGAGGCTGACTGACAGGGCTCCCGGAGCCCCGGTCCCGGGAACAGCCCACTCCCATTGGCGCTCACATGCAGCCACATTCTGTCCACACAGAGGTGTGCTGCACTGCGGCTCTCCCGGTCCTGCCTGTTAATGGCTTTGCAATAGCTTCCACATGGCAGCAAACTAGCTGATGAGTGGGCTGGAGGGAGGAACCCAAGCGAGGCATCCTCAATCTCATTTGTGCACGCTGTCCACGAGCCAACTGTGACCAGATTCTCAGCTGGTGGCACAGCTCATTATTTTTAGTTGCCACCAGTTGCTATGTGTGGACGGAAAACGGAGAGCAGGACCTCAGAATGCCACCTCCTTGAATGAGAGGTCGTTTGGTCCCCCTCTCATAACGAAGAAATCACATTACATGCCACAACCCATCTTTTTGGTTTTCTCTGAAGAATGCGAAACTTAAATTATTCCCCCCAAAGCTTCTGGTTTGCATAGCTTTACAAATTTAGGCATCTGATACCTCTGCAGACTGCAATGGATTTCACTGTACAACCGGATGAAATAAGTCTGACTGAACTGGAATCAGAAAGGAAGAAACGTATGGTCTTCAAGGTTCTTGCAATAAAAATAAATATCATGCCCCTCATGCACTAGCCATGTGGGCTGAAGATAAAGGTCGTGTTTAAGTCACTTACAAAAGCAACTAATTATTCTTGCAAACTGGTGTTTTTGAGTGATGATCTCTGCCAGTGAGTTGGCACAGTCTCAAATCTGTGTTTTGGATTCGCGGGCATCAGAGAGACAAATATGAACAATATGTTAAACATGTAAGTCCTTCTGCGGTTGAAGCCTACGTCTGGGATTTGCTTATTAAGCAAAACTCCAGGAGCAGCACCTTTATGAAGCACAAAGATTATAAAATTCAAACCTATGCAACAAAGGTCATGATTTAAGTTTTCCATGAGAAATTTTTCTAATCATTTTAGTAGTACTATGTAGAAGAACAAGTTCAAGGTTTGGTCAGGAGGGCCTGAGTTCAAATCCAGATACTAATGCTTACCAGAGTATCAACTTGAATAAGTCATTTTACCTCCTAGAGTCTCAGTTCCCTCACCTACATATGGCAAGTACAATTCCTAACCCTTGCTCTGAAGGTTAGAAAAACCCCTATCCTAATTCTAGTTTATACTGTTGGTCTGCCCTGAAATGTCATCAACTTAACAAGTAAACAACAGCCAGCTGTATGCTAAAGATTGCAATGCATACTTCAACTTTTTAGGAATCAGAATGAGGATTTTCAGCTATTATCAGTAACACATATTCTTCATTAATTTGTTCCCTCCCCAAATAATTATTGAGACTCTGTGTTACACAAGTCACCATTTAAGAAAAATATTTTATTTATTTACTTATTTGATGGACAGAGATCACAAGTAGGCAGAGAGGCAGGCAGAGAGAGAGAGAGGGAGAACCAGGCTCCCTGCTTAGCAGAGAGCCCAATGCAGGGCTCGATCCCAGGACTCCGGCACCATGACCTGAGCCGAAGGCAGAGACTCAACCCACTGAGCCACCCAGGCGCCCCACAAGTCACCATTTTAAGGACTTTTCAGGAGTTTTAAAAAAAGAAAGCCTTTATATACAAGGAAGATAGAGTCTACTATTTAAGATGTCCGTATGTATCAAATGTTTCCTCATAAGACTGTAAGAGACAACTATGTCTGTCTGTTATCCAACAGAGAGCAAGGCTGTCTCTCACCTCACAGCAAGTCTCTGTAGACACGTACGGTAATTATGAGCTTATGTGAATGCTGTCCAGCATCTCTTTGGGGAGGTGCTAGCCATTGAGGTACCCCTACTCTCTCCTCTCCACACAGAGGTATGTTGTCGACATACCTTCCTTATATATGCAAATTTCTTAGTTACCTGAAAACTGCACACCTCCACATAACATTCAACAAATGTCATAAGACAACTGAGCTCTGTGACATCATTTACTCTTTGAAGGGAAAATATAAATGGATGAGACTCAGATAAAGCATGATGTGTCTTTGGTAAAGAAACTATGCTATTGATTTGGGCCACAAACAAATTATGAACTAGTTAGTTATGAACGAACTCCCTCCCCCCATTTAAGAACTCTGAACAAAGTCCCCTGTGAGCAGTAACACCGCCCACCATACTTGGGGGCTCATTACCAAATGCATTTATTATTCTCCGGCTCATTTATTGCACAGACATTTGGTACATCATAGTGCACTGAGACACACAGGAAAGCTGGCATCACCCTCCCCTCAAAGCGCTTGTCGTCCGGAGAAATGCTGACAGTCATAAAAGGCCATGAAGGGTAGTAGGCAAGAAATTACAAGTAGGAGTGTAGACCTCTGAAGCAGCCTAAAGGAGCGGTGTCCAATCCACTTCAGAGTTGAAGGAGGCTCACCTAAGAGATGTATTCTACCTTTATTATAATACTTAGGGTCTACTTTTACGCAGAAGCTATATAATTCACCCAGATTAAGAAGTTCTCTCATCTTTTTTTCCTCTGGAAACCACATACTTGTGCTCCAAACACTAGTAGAACTAGGTCTGACCACAAAGAAATACAGCTTTATGTTTCTCTTTATTATCAAACCAAAAAATTGTGCAGGCATTAATACAGAGACAAAATAATTTTGGCCTTATTAATGTCACTCCCTTTATAAAGTAGAAAAATAATGGTAATTTATAAGTGGTTAGAATTTCTTGATCTCTGCCCACCCCTATGAAATTCAACTCAGGAGATCAGATTGATCATTTCAGGATTCTGTGACTCTGATGTAGTAAATATAATATCAGAGTTGCCCATGGTAGTAGCTAGGAAAGACTTAGATTGGATTAGCTATATTCTTAGTAACTTATCTGTTTTCCAGACTGTGATCACTAAGACAAAACGTAATCATGAAAGGGCACAGTCAGTCGCGTGTCCAACTCGGTTTTGTTTCAGGTCGTGATCTCAGAGTCTTGAGATCAAGCCCCACGTCAGGCTCTGTGCTCAGCGTGGAATCAGCTTGGGATTCTCTTTCCCTCTCTCTCTTTCCCTTCTGCTCATGCTCCCTCTCTCTCTCTCTCTCACTCAAATAATTAAATCTTTAAAAAAATACAATCATGCATTGAAAGAAGTTATTTCTTACTACAACAAAACTTATACACTCATAAAGCACAAGTGTTCTATTATTTTATTTCAGGGTTATTACAATGACCAACTGCTATCTCTGAATGTCACACATAACATTTCAAAAGCATTTTGGAACAATAAAGAAATTCCTCTCTCTCTTTTATACACCAAACAGCTGCTCACTATTCACAGTATTTCTGATAAAAACACATGATTTCTTCCTTCCAAATGTTAGTATCATTATACACCAGATTTTTTTCAAATGATTTCCTGGCCAAAATAAAAAAATATATATAAAACTGGAATGATTCTAGTGACAGACAAGCATTTTAAAATTATGCACTAACTTATTAAATATCTATTAAAATGGAATGTGCATGATACACAGCTTCAAATAGGTTTTCCAGTGAAAGCTCACAGATGAAATACTACTCCCCTTAGACCTCTTTTTGGACAGATCTATTAGGCCAGTCTTTTCATAGATAATTTCTAATTCTCATAGTTCTGCACTTTTTTCACACTTTGTTAAATGATGGATTAAAATTCAAGTTTACAAACATTGCTAGCTCCAGTAGGGTTCATATACACAGTAGATTACTATAAAAATTCCAAGCGAGGCTATAAATCACACGGACACTTTGTTTGTGATCCAAACTCAAGCTCTAGGAAGTAGGCATCTTTGCCTCTGCTTTGGGAACAGGCTGAGCTTATTAATACTGGCTTGGATGAACCAAACCACACACAGGTCTTAGTTCACACTTCATACCCCAAAATGGCTAGGAATTAAATTTATAGTGTAATCTATCAGAATCACTGAATGCTGCAGTGTAGATGGAGCCGCCATCTTATCTCTCTGATTGGTCAGCTGGGGCCCTATAAGACTTAAGGGATCCTTTTCTGAAGCTCACAGAGAAGGAAAGATGTGGGTTGTCAAGAAGAAAGAGGCATCACTAAACTCAGTACTTGTTGGAAAATCAGGCTCACTGGTCATCCCACAGGTGCCTCAGGACCAGGATCAAGCCCACCTTGCCTGACCAATCAGACCCCCACCTCTCCAGCCAGCTCCCTTTCCATAAGCTGCCACTGGTTCAGACTGATCTTGATTTCAGCCAGTCTGTGGCAACGCTGGCTATCAGATTCAGGCCTCCCTACCCTCAAACCATCACACAGATCTCCTTCTAGAACCAGTGGCCTTCTGACTTAGATGTAGGCAATCGTGGAGCAGAGAGAGGAAGGAATTTACGGTATAGACCTGCACAGCTGGAAAGAAAGGAGAGGTTACTAGCAAGGTCAACTGGACCACCCTTTCTGTGCAGCTGAGCCCTGTTTTTCATGCTTAAGTGTGAACATGCAATGTAATGGCTAGAAAAGTCTCATCAGCCTCAGCACTAGCATTTTCATAGAATAGCAATGTAAAGTTAAAAAAAAAAATTGCAATTTTAAAATTGCTCCACGTATTGATTGAAGATGCCCGTTATGTAATGCAGTATAGAGTAATATAACATATGCACATATGTGCATCGATATGGATATATATACATGCCCAAATATAGATGTGCACATGACACACACACGCACACACACACACACAGGCTATCTCTGATACTCTAATTGCTCCATAAAGGCGTCTGGTTCCCCACATTCCCTTTGTGATTTTTTTCTCCCTAATCAAAATGAAATACTTTGGAATCTAATGTGCGGCAATTACAGTAGCTATGAAGGAAAGGAAATTTGTAAACTTTTGCAAATATATTCACCTGCATGTTAAGATCATTTTGAAATCTCTCCAGTGTTCGTGTTACAACTATCGAGGATGACCTCCTCGCTTCCAGATACTGCTCCAACTCACCGAAAGTGGACAATGGACATGGGTTTGCATATATCAACTGTAAATGAGACACGGACAGTGCTGATGTCTGCAGGACAGCATCTGGGTTTGTGCACATGCATGTGCGATTACACGGGTACGGTGAATGGAAGAGTAAGTGTTCTCTGCCTTGTTCTTCAATCCGTTTGTGGGGGTGCACGGCTTTCTGTAAGTGGGGAGCAAACAAACGGACTTTCTTCTTCTTTTTATAAAACTTTTTAAAAATATTCTTTTATTTTATGTATTTGAGAGTGAGAGAGAGCACAAGCAGAGAGCAGGGTCAGAGGGAAAGGAAGAAGTTGGCTTCCTGCTGAGCAGGGATCCCGATGTGGGACTCGATCCCAGGACCCTGGGATCATGACCTGAGAACACTTAACCAACTGAGCCACCCAGGCGTCCCGACTTCTTTCTTTTTTAAAGATTATTTATTGGGCGCCTGGGTGGCTCAATGGGTTAAGCCACTGCCTTCGGCTCAGATCATGATCTCGGGGTCCTGGGATCGAGTCCCGCATCGGGCTCTCTGCTCAGCAGGGAGCCTGCTTCCCTGCCTCTCTCTCTGCCTGCCTCGCTGTCTACTTGTGCTCTCTCTCTGTCAAATAAATAAATAAAAATCTTTTTTAAAAAAAGATTATTTATTTACTTATTTATTTGAGAGAGACAGAGAACATGACCGGGGGGAGGGGCCCAGGGAAAGGGAGAAGCAGACCCCCACTGAGCATGGAGCCAGCTCACCAAGATCACAACCTGCGCCAAAGGCAGGCACTTAACCGAGCCACCTAGGTGCCCCGTATAAATGGACTTTGAATGAGGAGGAAGGAAACTGTAGAGAGGAGTGATGGCCTGACTAACAAGGTCAACTAGGTGGCAGATCTATACACAGTTGTCACAAAAGAAACAGGATCGGTGAAGTATTCGGATGATGTAAAAGATCACCTCAATTTTTCTGAAAGAGAAGAAAGGAATTTGGAGGGGATTAAATTCAGAACCTCTCCTACCTCGTTCCCAACTGATAATGCATTCCTCTTAAAAAGAAAAAAATTCTCAGAGCGCTTGGGTGGCTCAGTTGTTTTAACATCTGATTCTTGGTTTTGGCTCAGGTCCTGATCTCAGGGTGGTGAGATCAAACTCGTTGAACTGGGCTCCACGCTCACTGGGGAGTCTGCTTGGGATTCTCTCTCTCCCTCTGTCCCTTCCCCCACTCATGCACGCATGGCCGCTTCCTCTATCTTGGTCAAATAAATAAAATCTTTAAAAAATAAAAGCATCTTCATTTGAATCTTCTCCATACCCAAACACACACTAAGATACTTGTTCAGTTTCTCTGCATCCACTGAAATTCACTTTGAAGCCCATATAACCTACGAACTCTTCTCCATATACCTTGGCCTAAATTAGTCCAAGCCTTAACCCACCCTCTAGTCACTTTTCTATGTACCAGTCAATCCAGAACCTGGTGACCCAATGCTCTGTGGTTTTCTTTGATTACATCACCTGGGAAGTCTCTTCATACTTAAATAATTAGTTATTTGAACTATGCACCTACTACTTTTGCTTGTTTTGTACAAAGTCCAAAACTTCAATGAACACTCTAGAGTCACCAATTGAAGAACCCAAGAATTAGAATTGCTACAAAGCATCTTCTGGGTCATGACATGTAATGTCTGTGGTAATATTTTATTACATTCAGGATTACTGAGCACTTGGGAAAACATAATTTACTAGACTTGAGAGAGAGGAGCAGAGCAGAGAGATGGAGTGGAAGACACACCCTCCTTCAAGAGAGCACGGAGGCACAAGCAGACAGTTTATTGGCCTTTTCAATGTTCCTTATGAATTTAAAGATAGCAGATAAGCAAGCAAGTTTAAACACTGATAACTTCTTTTCTCTAAATGAATTCCCCCCAAAATAAAAAAAATAAATAAAAGTAAATGAAACCCCTGGTTGCAAATGCCACTTTAGACTAAGAAAGATAAAGCGTGGTCTCTATTTGAGGGACAATATTAAACAGCATAGTAAAGTGATTTGGAAAAAAAAATGTACAGTGAAATAATTCAAATTCACAAATGGCATCAAATTATTTCCCAAACTTAAGAGGCCAAAGCTATTTGGAAAAGTTGCGATAGCATTCGTTGTTGGGGGCCGCTCTCCACAGTGGTCTTCACAGGGGGCTGTCAGAACAGAGCACCAGCAACCTTGGTTTAATGACTAACATGCCTGAGGACACAAACATGTCTTGGAAGCTAAAGGCAGTGTGTAACTCTGGGGTGAATGGGAAAGTCATCTCCCTAGGCTCATTTATTTATAATATATTATTATAATATTATACATCATTGTACTTCAGGGGGATGTAGCTGGAGACTTTCTTGTCTTCTCTGGAGAAGATTTATGTGCATGTTCCTCCTCTCTCTCTCTCTCTCTCTGTGTGTGCAGCCCCCCTTTTCCATCGCGGGGGTAACTGGAGGAACTCCTCAGAGCGAAGCTGTAAATGCAGGGAAGTTCTACAGGCAGCGGATAAGGCTAATGAAGCACTAAGAGGACTGCAAGCCCTGTCCATCACCAGGGCTCCTCCGGTGGGCGACCCCTCCTTTCACAGCAGTGAGCATGCTTAGACAGGAATCCTGCCTCAGCCACTCCTTAAAGGTCAGACCACCTCCCTGGGGTTCCAGTTGCTCAGATGAAAACATGCGGATAATGATAGGCGCACAGGCCTCACGCACAGGCTCGGCACCTGGCAAGCACATTCCCAGCCACTATCTTAAAAACAATGTGTCCAGCCCCAATGTTTTACTGATCTTTATATGAGCGAAGATATTTACGACATGAAGTGTCCTGAACACATCACCGCCCCTTGGTACAGTCTTGCAGGCAACCATGACCAGCAAAACCCCATCTCAGCAAACATTTACCCTGGGCGTATTATGAGCCGCTAGACACAGAGCTCAGCCTGAGGGAATTCCTTCAGCCCTGGAAATATGTGTATGCACGGTGCGTGTGACAGTTACACGTCCGACCTAGACCCTGCCCTGTGAAGCTCTGCAGAGATGACAGACCAGGAAGTAAGAGTGACTGGAAGATTCTGCACAGTGCCCCGAAGGTGTGATCTTATGAGGCAGATCCCCAAAGCATGAGGACCCAGAGCGTATTCCTAAGAAGGGGTGCCGAAGCAGACAGCAGAGCATGAGTGGAAAAACATCTGGTAAAGAAGGTGGGCGGAGGAGACGGGGCGGTGTTCCAGATGAAAAACAGCGGGGCACGACTAAAGGAGAAGTTCACAGAATGGCCAAGTGAGCGGTGAGCCTCCAGAAGTCATCAGGGTGGGGACAGCTGGGGAGGCGACTCTAGGCCTCCCCATGTAACAAAGAGAGACAGGGGAGAAATGAGAGCTGGAAGGGGGTGACTAGCGGTGGGCCTCACGAGAACCCCTGCGACTGCAGGGCGACGGCAGCAGAAGACAGGAGGGCTGTCTCCACGGGCAGCTGTGCAGAGAAAGCCAGGCAGTGGGGAGAGCAGATGGCGCATCCTTCTCCAACCAAACTGTAAGTCCCTCCGCCGCCCACGTCAAAGTCTCCTCCCGCATCTGCCTTCTTCTTTAGAAACCCTCTTTGCCACCCTGCCGTCCAGCCCTCCCCCCGCCCCCACCCCCGAAGGGCAGATGTGATCTGACCTAATGTGTCATCTCCCTGTACCTCATGTCACCAGTCCTACAAAGGTCTCTCTTCTAGAAGGCCAAACCCCACAGGTTTCACTCTTGGGGCTGGCTTCCGAAGAGAGTCTGGGACATGGGAAAAAGTCACTTGCGTTAATTCTTCTCCTGTGCTTTAGCCCTCCTCCCTCACCTGCGGTGTGCCTCGGGTCTCAAATGTCAGAACCGTCCTGAAACTCCAGTATCCAAAACATAAATACACGTAGTGTCATTCCCTTTGGCACTTCCAGAATAAATATTCACACCAGCTGTACAGAGTAAGTAAATTATGAATAAGCTTCTCACTGAGTGGTTTTAGGAAGTGGCTTCAAATTTTTCTTAAGGCCTGACTTTGTACAGCAAATGAGTGACAGGTGCTGATCACCGGCCAGGCCCTGTGCTAATCACAGCATGTGCACCGACTCACCTAATCCTCCCAACAGACCCTCCAGCGTTGGGACTGTCATCATTGTTTGTTGTTGTTGTTGTTGTTTTTAACAGAAGAGGAAACTGAGTCATAAAGACGAAGCCAGAAGTCCAAAATCACACGACAGTGAAAGCACAAACCGGATCACGGAAACATTCCTGCCACAGCACACGCCACACCTACATTCGCTACACACCCCCTCCAGCTCTGGGATCAAGCCTTTCCTTTAGGTTCTGGAGCATGCCGGCAACTCTCCACCCTAAGCACACACTTCTCTTTCTGTCTGGAACATTCTTCACTCCTTTCTCATCCCAACCTCTTTTGTCTGATTAACTCAGCCCTACATATGGTGGACATATAGAGGGAGGAGAGAGAGAGAGAGTAAAGACCTACTGAGAGGAAAAGGCAAAGAAAGGAAGAAGGTGGGTCAAAGGAGGTAGAAAATAAGACATGGGGGACCCAAGGCAGGTGAGTCTCCATTCCTTCCCTGTCCCCCACCCCTTTGTTCTTCGCTTAGGTGAGCTACGGTTTTTCATGGCTGCCATGCCTTCTGATTCTGCATCCTATTATGGATTATTTATGTCCTACGTGGGCTTCCTCTCAAAATGCTAATATGATGCTAATACAACAACGTTTACACTTACACCGAAGACTATCCATCATGGCAGCCCGGCGGTGTGCAGGGTCACTCAAGCAGACATGCGAAGAGAAGGGAAGTGCTGAGAGAAAGATGTGCAGGTCACAGGTAGGACCTACTAGAGGGAAGAAGGATACATTTTTAGGTACAGAATTTAAGAGGGAGAGAGGAATGGAATTTGAGATTCTCATGAAGTGGCTGAGCTGTAACAACTTTAACAGACTCATCTTTCCATGTCACATATTAGAGCTGCTAGCAATCATACGTAGGCTCTTAAAATTATAGGATTATTTTCGGAGCACAGAGGAGGTTGATATACATCTCTAGACCCCAATACGGAGGTGTTAATTAAGTGGTTGAAGGAAGGACGTAATGTGATGGGTGCGAAGAAATATCACCGAAATAAAAGTCGCACATGAACCTGACGGGATATTTTGAGGGTGTCGGATATATAACTCTTCATTTACATGAAGTTTAGGAGCAGGTAAAACTAATTCACAATGATGGAAGTTTCAAAAGTGGACTATCAATGGGAAAGGACACTTTCTAGAATGAGAGAAATGTTTTCTATTTTGATCAGGCATCTTTTGACGCAAATATAAACACAGAGAGATATAAAGATATATAAAGCTTTATTGAACTATGGGTTCGTGCACTTTACTGTATCCACATTATATCTAAAAAGTTTTTTTTTAAGTGTCACAAAAAATAACACAGTTTCAAACACAGCAGCAAGAGGTAGAGCAAAAGAAGTATTTCTGAGGGTTGTGAAACAAAGGTGGTTCATCATACATCTATGATTTCAACAATCACTGACTGACAGGTCGCACCAAGGACGCCATGCCTCCTTACAGACACAGAAGAGTTACAGCCCTTGGAATGATTTCCCAGCTCGGTAAATGGGTGATTATAACACGGTTGACGCAAAGGTAAGCTGTCAACAGGACAACAAGGACCACAGCGCTCTGTGTCCGTCAGAAAGAAGGGTACTCAATAGAGGTCAGAAACGCTGTTTCCAGGAGAAGGCACTAAGCCAAGACACGGTACCTTAAGACTGCTGTAGGCCAGCTGGATTTCGGGGACCTGTACACAGAGGATGGAGACATGGCTGGAGTTGAACTTGAAGAGACAGGCAGGAGAGGCTGCCTATGGCACAAAGACCTTTGTCACCTCGGGCGGCTTTATTTAACCTGGACTCGCACAAACTTCCACAGATGTCTGCAAGAACAGCCATAGCTTTTCAAAGAGCCCCTGACCCAATGAAGACCTTTCCTGACGTTGAGGAAGACTGGTCAGCAGATTTTAGACAAATAAGTCAAATTGTGAGACTCTGTGAAAAACAGATGACAGGGAGGTACGGTAAATTAGAAGCTCTTGTAAAAGTCCAAAGCAGACATAATGAAGCCTTGAAATGGAGCCATGGCGGTGTGGACAGAGCAGACTGGATTAATTCTCAGGAAGCAATGACTGAGTCTGCCTGGATGGGAGTGGGATGCAGCACAAGAGATGGGAGGTAACCCGGTCCCCCAGCTCCTGGGTGCTTGTGTGTTTGGTGAGGTCCTCCGAGCGGCGGAGGAGTAGAGAAGGAAGGGCTGGTTTGGGAATAGGCAAGAAGGCATTCTTTGTAGATGAAAAGTCCAAGTCTTGCCCACAATAGAATAAAAAATTACATATAGGAGCTGTTCAAAATGTCTTCACCTTCAGTACCTATAAAACCATCATTTGTCAATTCACCAAATATTTATAGTGTTTCTGCCACTCACGGGGCCTGGACTGGTGCTGGAGAGAACACAGGGTGCAGGAAATATGGGTTCTGGTCTCCATTCAGCTCTCCTTTTATTTATCCCTAAGTAACCAGTGTTATGGGATCTATCCTAAAAGGCAGGGTACCAAGTCCAGAGGAACGACATGGCACAAATAAAGCCCCAACCCATCACTACCTCTCAGACAGAGGAAACAAAACTATATGCTTTTCTGGATTTTCAAAAATTCATAATCAAAAGATAAAATAAAAAGGAGGAAGTTAGTCTCACATTTGTTTTATTATTATGTTGTATTAGGCACCATAAAGTACATCACTAGTTTTCGATGTAGCCCAGTGACCGGTATTAAAGAAGGCACGTATTGCATGGAGCACTTGGTGTTAGACGCAAACAATTAATCAAGGAACACTACATCACATCTTTCTTTCTTTTAAGAATTTATTTATTTTTGACAAGAGAGAGAGAGGAGAGAGAGCCCAAGAAGGGGTGGAGGCAGAGGGAGAGGGAGAAAGGCTCCCTGCTGAGCAAGGAATGTGACACAGGATTCGATCCCAGGACCCCAGGATCATGACCTGAGCCAAAGGCAGATGTGTAGCCAACTGATTCACCCAGCCGGTCTCAAAACTATTGAGGAGGTAGATTTTACAGAATCTGGGGTAAATTCATGAGCAGGTTTGAAAGACTGCAGAGGACAAGATCACCAGGCCTGCCCATGACACGGAGAAGGAACATGGGGACTACAGGCATCAAGATGAGCTCAGTTCCAGACCCAGTAAGTTGGGGTTGCTTCTTAAACGTCAGGGAAATGTTCCAGCAAAGAAGAAGTTCTTTGGGTCTACATAGCTCTTAGGAAGGGAATGGATTGGCAAAGGGCATTTGAAATCTATAGTTAATAGATATTCTTTGGGTTCCTGGACCCATTCCAACATGGGGGTGGGGGTAGTATGCTTCTCATTCAACACCAAGCAACTCTCTGAATACTCACTGGTGTCCTACTGTTCAACTCAAGTCAGCTCAGTCCTGACACTCGCCACTTGGAGACAGTAGAGGAGCCACAGGTTAAGGGCTCAGTCCCACAAGGCTGCCTCCTCCCACCCCCCACCCAGACGCCAGTCACAGTCCAGATGGCAGTCCCAAGTCCAGTTGTTGCCTGTACATCTCGGCCACTGGCTCAGAATCATAGCTTCCAGTGACCCCTTCCTGATTTGCTAGAGCGGCTCACCGGACTCAGAGAAACACTGTACATAGGTCGCCAACTCACTATGAAAGGATAGAACTCAGAAGCAGCTGGATGGAAGAGATGTAGGACGAGGTAAAAGAAAGAGGTAAGAAGCTTCTAAACCCTGTCCAACGGGGCACCGCACTGTCCCCACATCTCCGTGCGTTAACCAACTCAGAAACTCTAGGAACTCTACCCTTCCAGGTTTTTACGGAAGCTTCATTCTATATGCATGATTATCTAAATCACTGGCATTGGTGATGGATTCAACCTCCAACCCCTCTCCCCTCCCCTAAGATCAGGGGGGAGACTGAAAGGTACAACCTTCCAATCCTGTGGTTGGTTCTCTTGGCAAGCAGCCCCCATCCTTGGGTGCTCTCTAAAAGCCACCTTAAAACACAACTGAAGACATATTTGTGGCTCTCACCAGTTAGGAAATTCCAAGGGTTTTAGTACTCCTATCCCAGAAACAAGGATGGAGACCAAGTACATACTGTTGACCCTGAGCAATTTGGGCTTGATCTCTGCTCGTCTTCTCCCATGTGGAGCTTTTACAACTCAGCTCTGAAAGTGCATTATCGCATACAAATATATGTCAATCGATTATGTTATTGATAAGGCTTCTAGTCAACGGTAGGCTATTGGTAGTTAAGTTTGGGGGAGTCAAATGTTATATACAGATTTTCAACTCTTTGGGGGGAAGGGGTCAGTTCCCTACAGGGCCAAATGTATTTCTTATAAATCACAGACACGAAAGCCATGGGAGTGGGAAGATCACTAGGGAAAGAAAAATCCGAGAAAAAACACCCTAGCTTCGAGGCTAGAATTGGAGATACCATATACAAACAGGAGGAAATAATATAGAGCAAGAAAGATGTAGGGATGGAGAGATATCGGCCCTGTGCTTGATTGGCTGGTCTGCTTATAATAGATCACACATTCTGTGCATTGTTAAGTTTTACATTTCTCGTTTTTCCTCCCCTAAACTATGAACAGAAACCTAGCCCGATTTATCTTTGAATCCTCACTGCCCAGCACATACATGGTTGTCTAATCAACACACTAAAGCCCAAACAAACAAAAAATAACAACATACAGTGTATACAGTTAGGATACAATAAAAGCGGTGCTTTTAGTAATAAAACTTTACTCAAACAATTCTTTATCTTTGCTCCACTGCTTTCCTGTGTTCCTACATTCTGGTGTTACAGAAAGAACTGATCAGGTTCCAACAGCTCTTTCTCCTCTGCATTTGGTCTCCTGCACTGAGTTACTGGAAGATTCTGATACACGTCTCCAAACAAGTTCCAAAAATAATATGGCATTTAATCTGCTAGGGGCAGGAAGTACGGAGTTCAGCTCCCACAGGAAGAACTTGATAGCTCCCTAGAACCACACAAGGCTTCAGGGGCAGAGAGGAGACTCTCCAGCTTAACTTGCCCAGAGATGGCTTTACACACAAAGGAAAAAAAAAAAAAAAAAAAAAAAACAAATCAGCTGCTTAAGGACAGAATCCCGAGTCATAACCATCCTGTGACCCCTCACAAAAAGGGTAAGACTGAACTGGAAGAGAAAATGGCAGAGGTGCTGTCCCCTGTTTTCTCAAATATCAGAAGCACATACTGTAACATGAAGATTCTAGAATCCTCCGAACAAACCGAGACTGCAGTTAGTTCAAAACATGTCCTTTTGTTCTGAATGCCTGCTCACTGTTTTTGTTACTTGGGCATAATAATACGGAGCAAGGGAACAGATTTTCTCTTTAATGTCTATTACATATTCAGTTTTCACTGGAACATGTTACTCTTCAAATGTTCGATTGAATAATAGTTATTGAAAGACTACCATGTGCAAAACCCTTTCCCTGAAGGCTAATTTGGACAAGATGACCGACAAAAATCACAGGACCTGTCCTTGGGGGACATACAGCTTGGTGGGGAAAGGAGGGCGGGCACGAAGGTCATCGGCTACATTTCGCACAACCAAGAGCGGCATGCAGTGCTGCGGGGCACTGAAGAGAGAGTGACTCACTCTAATTTGGGATACAAGGGACTGCATTTGAGCTGAGGAAGATGGAAAAGCAAGTGCAGATTGGAGAACGGTGTCGTCAGCTCAGGGAAGAGGGAAGTGCATGCTTTATCTGGGAAAGAAGAGGTGGTGCACCATGGAGGCAGACCATGGTGAATTAGGTTGTTTGGAAACAAAACCTACACTAATCTGAATGCCTCCGGCAACCACACATCAACTTCCTGTCTTTTGGATTGGCCAATTCTGGACATTTCATAAGTGGGATCGAACCATAGGTGGCCCTCTGTGTCTGGTTTCTTTTCACTTAGCACAACGTTTTCATGGTTCAGACATTTTGTAGCACAGATCAATACTTCATTCTTTTTCTGTGGTGAGATGATGTAATACTGAATGGATATACCACATTTTGTTTATCTATTTCAATTGATGGTATTGGGTTGTTGTCACATTTTTGTTATTATAATTGCTGCTATGAATATTTATATGCAGGCTTTTTTTATGGACATAGGTTTTAAATTCTCCTCTTATATACCTAGAAGTGGAATTTCTGGGCCACAGGATAACTCTGTGTTTACAATTCTGCACAGCTACCACCCTGTTTTCCAGAGTGGGGTTCCATTCTCTGACGCTATCAGCAGCATACCAGACTTCCGATTTCTTCACATCCTCACAAATACAGGATATCATCGGATTGACATTTTTATTTAACTTCCCTAGTGGATATGCAGTAGAGCTCACTGTGGTTTTGAGTTGTATTTCCTTAATTACTAATGATGGTAAACATCTTTTTTTTTAAGATTTTATTTATTTATTTAACTGTCACAGAGAGAAGAGAGATCACAAGCAGGCAGAGAGGCAGGCAGAGGCAGAGAGGCAGGCAGAGGCGGAGAAGCAGGGTCCCTGCGGAACAATGAGCCCGATGCAGGACTCGATCCCAGGATCCTGGGATCACGACTTGAGCCTAAGGCAGCGGTTTTAACCCACTGAGCCACCCAGGTGTCCCTGATGTTAAGCATCTTTTCATGTGCTTATTAGTCATCTATATATCTTCTTCAGAGAAGAAGAACTATTCAAGTTCTTTGCCTATTTTTTAACTGAGTTATTTGTCTTTTTATTGTTGAGTTGTCAATTAATTACTTTATATATTCTGGAAAGAAAGTCTCTCATTAGATATATAATTTCCAAATATTCTGCGCCATTCCATGGGCTGCATTTTCGTTGTCTTGACCGTATCCCTTTTTACCACATAGATACTAATCTTAATGCAGTTTACCCTTTGTTTGCCTTAGTGATTTTGGTGTCCTAAGAACTCACTGACTAACCCAAAGTCATAAATATTTACTCCTATGCAAGCCAGACACAGAAAGACAAGCACTGTATGATCTCATTCCTATAGGAATCTAGAAAATACAACTCACAAAAGCAGCGAGTAGATGGGTTGTTGCTGGGAGAGGAGGAAATGAGAAGATGCTGGTCAAGGGTACAGACTTCAAGTTGTAAGATGAGTAAGATCTGGGGATCTAAGGGATAGTATGGTGACTACAGTTAATAATGTTAAACTGTGCAGCTGAAATTTCCTCAAAGTAAGTCTTCGCCATTCGCACTATAATTAATAAATAGATAATAAGGAACCTGAGCAAGGGGAGGGATATAGCGATGAGCTTACTGTGCTGTTACACAACACATGCAAGGGTCAGTCATTCCGTTAGCACATCTTAAATATATATGATTTTACTTGTCAATTGTACCTCAATAAAGCTTGAGGGGGAAAAAGAAATTAAACTTTATTTTCCCTGTACCTTAAAAAAAAAAAATTTACTCCTGTGCTTCCTGCTGAAACTGTTGATAGTCTCAGCCCTTTAATTTGGGCCTGTGATCCGGGTTAAGTTCATTTTTGTATACAGTACGAAGTATGAGCCCAACTTCATTCTTCTGCATACAGATAGTCAGTTGTCTTGGCACCATTTGCTGAAAAGGCTGCTCAATCCCCATCAGATGGTCTTGAGAACTTTGTCAAAAATTGCTTGATTGCACACGTAAGTAAGGGTTTATTTCTAGACTCTTAATTCTGTTACATTAGATATTAGTCTAGATATCTGGCCTTACACCAGTATCGACTGTATTGACTGCTGCGGTTTTGGAGAAATTTTGAAATTAGGAAGCGTCAATCCTATAATTTGGTTTATCATCAAGACTGTATTATGGGGCATGTGCTGAGTCTGTTAAGCACCTGCATTTGGCTCAGGTTGAGATCCCAGGTCCTGGAATCGAGCCCCATGTGCCAAGCACCCTGCTCAGATGGGACCCTGCTTCTCCCTCTCCCTCCCCCTGATTTGTGCTTGCTCCCTCTCTCTCAAATGAATAAACAAAATCCTTAAAAAAAAAAAAAAAGAGGAAGAAGAAGAAGACTGTTTTGGCTAGTATACTCCTTGAACTTATACATTGACTTTAAACTCAGACTGTCAATGTATTTGAAAAGACCAGCTGTAATGCTAATAAGAATCGCATTCAATCCATTGCCCAGTTTGAAGAGCACTGACCTCTTTCCAACATCAATTCTTCCAATCCATAAACATTTACCTGGGACTTCATTCATTTCTCTTAACGATGCTTTGCAGGTTTCAATGTACAAATTTTGCATTTCTTTTGTTAAATTTATTCCCAAGTATTTTACTCTTTTTGATGCTACTTATAAGTGGAGCTGTTTTCTTTTTTTAAAATATTTTATTTATTTATTTGACAGACAGAGATCACAAGTAGGCAGAGAGGCAGGCATAGAGAGAGGGAAGCAGGCTCTCCGCTGAGCAGAGAGCCTGATGCTGGGCTCGATCCTAGGACCCTGGGATCATGACCTGAGCTGAAGGCAGAGGCTTTAACCCACTGAGCCACCCACGTGCCCCTGATTTTCATTTGTTAAACCAACCTTGCATTCCCGGGATAAATTCCACTTGGTCCTGCTGTATACACCTGTCATAAGTTTCTGGATGGGGTTTGTGAGTATTTTATCCAAACTTTTGCTTTTTATTTTCACAAATGGCATTTGTGTTTCATTTTCTTGGAAAGCCTTTGTCTGGTTTTAGCATCAGGGAAACACTGGCTGCATAGAATGATTTGGGAAATGTTCCTTCCTCTTCTATCATGACACTAAGTTTTGAGGATGTTTTGTCACACAGTAAAGCTAATTTACATGAGCATATTCAGCAGGCATGCTAGTTGGGTGTGAGGAGTTAAAGAGGGGGAGGAGTGAAGATAAATTGTGGAATGTCTCAAGCATGTCCAGAAATAAGGGCACATCTAGACTCAATCCCTCATTCACACATTCTCAGTTTTTACAGGCAGAATGTCAAATCCAGAAAGATTATGTCGATTTTCTCAGACATTGAAATGTGTCCTGCTATATCCAGAAAAAGCTGAAAACAAGTATTTTCACCACATTTAATTGAACGTTAGCCATCCTTAGACAATATGTCCGAATTGCTTTCTTGACCTTGACACATGGCCACGATCAGCACCCCCTTCCCAAGCTGAAAACATGACTTTTGAACTTCAGTCAAGGTTCCTTCTTGTCCCTTTCATCTGGGGCTCCAGGACCTATGTACTCTCTCACATTCGGACGGGCAGTGCTATTTCTTGCTTCAAAGTCTGTCTTCACATAATCCCCTCTCCTCATCTTTGCTACTTCTGCACACAGTACATCCTGGTTTAATTTTAAGTCCTAGTTCAAATAAGAGCTAAGCTTTTCATTTCTATTCTTGTTCAGCAGGAAAGGCATGGTTTACAGAGAAGCAAGACCATAAAATGTGTATGACTTGTGGTGACCAGCATTACATTGCCCACAGTCTGAAAGGAGGAGGTGAGCACACAGTAGACAAAGAAGTGTCTCAGGTCAACCCCTACCACCTCAGTTCTTACCTGACTGAGCTCGCTGCCTCACACCCAATAGCACCCCTTCCTCTGAATTCCCCTGGATGTGATGGAGCCATGATCTAAGGCATGATCTTAGCATCTACCACTTGATACCCCACTTATCCATTTGCTTGTATGTCTTCTGTGCTCTCCTTCTGGGCAAGAACCATGTCTTATTTGACATTCTAACCCAACACATGGCACATGTAGAATGTTACATCAATAAAAAGTGAATTTGAGCTCTTAAAAGTGAAGGTATTCATCTGTCCGGAGTGTGCAGATATTAACTAGATCTTTGTCATGAGCGTCTACTGCCCAAGTATGCAGACTCATGTAGCATCTTTTATTATAATCATCAGCTCTGGTAAAACCTTGATTCAAGCATATTGCCACTTCTTTTCTCACATCAGCACCTTATCCTTGTTTTCCTTTGCTTCTTGAAGACTACTCTCTACTTAAGTGCTCATTCACTCATGGAACGGGTAGGTCTAAGGCACAGGACTGAAAGATGAGTGAGCTGTAGTCCGCATCTGCTGGTAGCTTCACCAGCATCAACTAAATGGGCAATTTAAACATCATGATATTCATAACTTATCCGTAAATTAATGCTTGCCGCTGATGGAAATCTCTACAAAGATGCACATCTATGCCTGTGTGTAAGGAAAAGGCAAAGCGTGTCGTATCACCTGCTTTCTAGCTAGCTAGCTCACCTGATTATACAACCAGAACAGGAGAATCTGGCAGGAAGACATACTTTCTGTGTCATGCCTCCTGTCTACTTTGCTTAGTAATGTTATGCCTAAAACCAGAAGTTTAGAGTTGTGGGTTCCATTCCAGCTCTGCACCATTTGCAGGTGAGGTGACTACCACCCAGGGGCTTGGCTTCCTCCGGCCTCCATTAACTCATCTCTTACATGGAGCAGACCACCTGCAGCTGGGCTTCTGCGAGATTTTGCAAGGGCAGAACCTCTCATGTGATCCGAGTCCCTAAATCACAGATGCACTTTACCTTCTTGGTAATCACTAATTACTAACTCGATGCCTGCACGAACACCAGCTTTATTTATTCTGGGGTTTTGTGTTCTTTAAAGGGCCTTAAAAAAGCCGTCCTCATATGGGAATCTCTAAAGTTTGTAGTATTCAAATTTTATCGGGCCCTTGGTGAGGCAGATGGTGTAACATAAAAGTTGTTCTGATTTTAAATTGAACGGAATCCAATACTGGCTCTGTGTCATTTTTCTGGTGGTTCCAAATTAATTCCCTTCTCCTTTGTTTCAGTGTGACTTCCAACTCGGAATTTTTTTAAATGATTAATTTGATTCATTGAATAGGTGCTTTTTGAAGTCTTTTTTTTTTGTTTTCATTTTTGCTCTCTTTTCTGTAATTTAATGCAATTTACAGGGGAAGACACAAGACAAGGTTCAACAGCCAGTCTTCAAAACGAGAAGACTCTGAGATACGCACCGGCCGCACCTCCTTGCGTTTCAGGCCGACCTTCTCGTACTTGCGGAAGGCCAAGTTATGCGGACTTTCGGATCATGGACGCGATCACTTCTTTCCAGTCTAGACGGAGTGGGACACTGTTTTCAAAATGATGCATGTGATGCGAATGGTACCTTTAATTTCTAGAGCCCGTGTACGATTCGCCACCAAACCCCCGCCTTGGTGGCACCAGGGCTTTCCCACCATCCTTCTACGAAACGTGATTTCTCGCGAAGCGTCTGGGAACCAACCTCCCGCAGACCCTGGTTTATCCGGAGGGGAACAAACAGAACGCGGGCGCGCCCAGGGCGACAGAACCCGCCAGCACTCCCGTGCCCGCCTGCCCCAGGCCCGCCTGCCCCAGGCCCGCCTGCCCCGTCCGTCCCGTCGGTGTCCGCCTTCCTCAGCCTCGACGTCACGCGTCCCCTCGGGGCTGTGCCCCGCCCTTTGCTATCAGAGCGTCGCCAGAGCCGCCGGTACGGAAGCCGAGAGGGAAGCTCACCCGACGAGGACGCTTGCTTCGGCGCCGCAGCGGAACGCGGCCGCGCCCAGGGCGACAGAACCCGCCAGCACTCCCGTGCCCGCCTGCCCCAGGCCCGCCTGCCCCAGGCCCGCCTGCCCCGTCCGTCCCGTCGGTGTCCGCCTTCCTCAGCCTCGACGTCACGCGTCCCCTCGGGGCTGTGCCCCGCCCTTTGCTATCAGAGCGTCGCCAGAGCCGCCGGTACGGAAGCCGAGAGGGAAGCTCACCCGACGAGGACGCTTGCTTCGGCGCCGCAGCGGAACGCGGCCG
>NC_081571.1:81302361-81304602 GCF_022355385.1 Mustela nigripes | reverse complement strand
ACGGGGAAACGCTCCCCCGACGTCATCCCAGAGCCCTCCGTCCGCGGCGGCCCAGCCCGCGGCGGCCCAGCCCGCGGCCCCCTTGCTCGGGCCGCTGAGTTCCCCCGCCCCGGCCTCCGTCCTTCCTGCTGAGGCCGCACCTGCGGGAGGCTCCCGCACACCAGAGAGGACGGCTCTTCCGCACCGCACACGCAGGGCCCAAGGAGAACACCCCGGGACAGCAGGACCCCGCGAAGACAGGCCCCGAGAGGGAGGACGGCGGCCGCGACCGGTGAGGAAACCCGGGCCCCAGGTCTCCGCCCCGCATACCCAACGCCCGCGCGAGCCTCCGGCGCCCCAGGCAGGTCCCGGCCGGCGGATGCGCCCTCTCTCCTCTGAAGGCCCCCAGGTCCCTGCGACACACGGACGCGCGTTACCTCCATTGTACAGACGCGGAGCCCGGGCTGGCGGAGGGTATCGCTCCAGGTCGAACAGGAGGGCAGCCCTGGGAGCCAGGCGGCGCCGTCGGTCCGAGAGCGGCCCAGGGCCTGTCTCCGGCTCAGATGGCGCCTTCCTGCGGCTCCTGGAGGGGACGGACCACCTTCCTGCCGGCGGGAACGCGAGCCTTCCAGGGAGCGACGCAGCTTTCGGGCGGGCTGCAGCTCCCCTCACGCACGGCCCCTCACGCACGGCCTCGCACGCACGGCCCCTCACGCCTGGCCCTCACGCCCGGCCCCTCACGGATGGACCCTCACGGATGGACCCTCACGCCCGGCCCCTCACGGATGGACCCTCACGCCCGGCCCCTCACGCCCGGCTCCTCCACACACGGCCCCTCACGCCCGGCCTCGCACGCCCGGCCCTCACGCCCGTCCCCTCCACACACGGCCCTCACGCACGGCCCCTCACGCCCGGCTCCTCCACACACGGCCCCTCACGCCCGGCCTCGCACGCCCGGCCCTCACGCCCGTCCCCTCCACACACGGCCCTCACGCACGGCCCCTCACGCCCGGCGTCCCTTCTCGGGTCTCTGGTCGACCGTTTCCGCCTGCCTGTCCGGGCGGCCCCTCCGAGCCCATCTGCCCGATGACCAGTGTCCTCCCCTGTTCCACCCAGAGGCGTACCCGGCACGTGTCCAGCATCCCGCACGTGTCCTACAGAAGGCCGGGGCCATCATGGCCTGTCCTGAAAACAGAGAAAGCCTTTGCATCCGACTCAGCTCAGATTTTACACCAGATTTTTTTCCTTTTCTTTTTCTTTTAGCTGGACGCGAGGAGGGAGAAGTGAAGCTTCCGCGTAGCCAACGCGGCTGCGGCCCGTCTCGTCGCCCGCCGTCTCCCCCTCGTGGCCGCGGCTAGTACCGCACTCTGCTCCCCGCAGCCCAGGGGCGCTCCCGCCGGGCTTCCGCGCTCCCCGGGCGGCGGGCACCCCCCGCAGCGCCCACGGTGCGCTCAGCCCCGCAGGGGGATGGCAGCGACACGGAGGGGACCGCATGGGACAGGCGTGGGGCCCGCAGGGGTGGGGGAGGGGACAGAGCACGTGGAGGCCGAGGAGGGAAGACGCGGCGGCTCCGCCCCTGTGGCCGCGAAGGAGCAGAGACGCGGGCCGAGGCCGTCCGACCGCCGCGCGCGAAGACGGGCGAGCTCGGGCCAAGGCCACGGCGTGTGGCCTCCCGGGACAGCGACCCGGCTCCGGCGGGTCAGGAACAAGCCGCGAAGAGAAGAGCGTGTAGCGGGCGGCTCTGGGCGCCGCACCGGCCCCCGCGGCCGCCCGTCCTCGGAGACGGGGAGCTTCCGGCGCCGCCCGCGGGCCTGGCGTTGGCTCTGGATCCGAGGAGGTGCTCGGGCGCCGCGTCCCCGCAGTGGCGCGTGGTTCCGAGTGTGCGGGGCCGCGGCACGCGGGAGCGCGACAAAGCCCGGAGCGGCCCGGGGACCGCGGCAGGACCGACGGGGCGAGAGGAACCCGAAGAAGCGTGAGTGTGTTAGGGGTTCGGGGGAGAGCGGGACGCACGGTGGTTCGCGCGGTCACGGGCGTCTCCGGCCGGGCCGGGAGGCCCTGCGCTGCTCGTGTCCCTGGTGCGGGGAGGGCAGCGGCGGGGACGCGGCGGGGGCGGGAGAAGCGCGGCGGCAGCGGGGGGAGGGGCTGTGGGTGCTGAGAGGAGCAGCGCATGCGCGATGGTCACGGTGGGGGCAGCCCCCGCGTCCCCGCACACACAGGTCACGGTCGGGCAGCCCCCGCGTCCCCGCACACACAGGTCACGGT
>NC_081571.1:81208067-81301961 GCF_022355385.1 Mustela nigripes | reverse complement strand
CAGCCCCCGCGTCCCCGCACACACAGGTCACGGTGGGGCAGCCCCCGCGTCCGCGGACACACAGGTCACGGTGGGGCAGCCCCCGCGTCCGCGGACACACAGGTCACGGACGTCAGCATTTCCGAGGGTCCACCCGGCCGAAGCGGTAGTTACCGGTCGTTAGAGGCACCAAGTGCCGTGGGACAGCGATCCCGATGAGCTGAGAAAATCCAGGAAGGCCTCAGGATGTGCACGTGGCCTATTTAAAATGGGCGGTTCTTAGACGCGCTGCAGTTGAGCTGGGGAAGAGCGCTGTAGGGTCGGGAACTGGGGGCGAAGGGAGAGAAGACGGTGGAAGCCCCACCGAAGAGCCAGCAGCTCCGTTCGGCAGCAACGTCAAGCCAGGGGACGAGCTCGCAGCACGGCCTGCGGCCGCCGTGCATCGCTGACCAGATCTGGGCACACCCCGGCACGCTGGCTTCCGCCCCACAGTGTTCCACGGGGGCATAGGACAGGCAGGTTCCCCCCTTTCCACACCAACACTGACCGTCGGGGATTCTGGGGACCGGACCTTCCTCAGAGCGGTGCTGGACGTCGCGGGCATGAAGACATGCTGGGGCGCGAGACCAGGGCGAAGATGTAGAAGGTGCTGGGCCGTGAGAGCCCAGTGGGAATTAGAACACAGTGGGCATGAGAACGTGCGCGGGGTATGAGAACTTTGTGGGAACATTAGGACCTCATGGAACATTAGAACATCATGAGGCATTAGAAAATTGTGGGGTATTAGGCATTTGGAAGGATTTTTCTTCTTCACTTAGAGTAACCCAATGATAAGTATTCCTGTTAAAAAAAAAAAAAAAAGGAAACATTCCTAGATACGTTACTAATGCAGGCTCCTTAGAAACATCCCTTCGTGGAGCTCATGGCCATATTTAGCTCCAGGTATAATTTGTTCATGGGAGTCTGTACTGTGCCATTGAGTCTGTCCTTCAAAATGAAGATAACGGGGCACCCGGGTGGCAAAGCGGGTTGAGCCTCCAGCTGCTGATTTCAGCGCAGGTCACGATCTCAGGGTCTTGAGATCCAGCCCTGCCTCAGGCTCCCTGGGGTGTGCTTAAGATTCTCTATCTCAGGACGCCTGGGTGGCTCAGTGGGTTAACCATCTGCCTTCATCTCAGGTCATGATCCTGGAGCCCCAGGATTGAGTCCTGATGGGGATCCATGCTTAGTGGGAAACCTGCTTCTCTCTCTGGCCCTCCCCCTGCTTGTGCACTGTCTCTGTCTCTGTCTCTCTGTCTCTGACAAATAATTAAATAAAATCTTTACAAAAGGAATTCCCTTTCTCCATCTCCCTTTGTCTCTCCCTACCCTCATGCTCTCTTTCTACAAAAAAAAAAAAAAAAGGAAAGAAAGATAGAAGAAAAGAAAAGACAAAACCAAGGAAATAACACAAGAACATATGCTGAATTTAGTTGATTAACTGCTTTTGTCCCTTTTATCTGGTACAATCACAGCCACAGAACAGATAAATACAGCTAAATATAGCTCAGGGCTGTGAAAAATAAGGCATTAAAATGGACTTAGTCACACAAAATTAACAAATTAATCTGAAGAAGTTAACGGCATAATTTAAAGGCAATAAGTAGTTTTAAGTTAAAATTTAAATTAAAATTTAAAAAACACTGACCAATTTAAACATTACTAAAAGTTACTGTAAACGATTCAGGTAATTCATAGCAAAGGTTCAATATCCCAATTCACCAAATAAACCCCAAAGTTTTATACCAAGTAAAAAAATTAAAAATTTTAAGTTCCTAAATTTTTGCCACCTTTGGCTCAGTTCAGAAGCAAGATACAACAAATCTCAGCGCCAATTAGCAATTCAGAACACATGCACTATCCCTATGAGGAAAAGTAGCCCATTTAAAGATTCACAGATTGATTACAACATTTAAGGATGACGTACATATGTCTAGCATTTTCTACATAGTAGAATTGGCTGTCTCCCTGACCCCTTTATCCTCAACACATACATGACACACGCCAACTCTAAATGTCCAAGCTAGTCTTCAGAAAGATGTTTCACGACATTTCACAAAAACTCCTACCAATATCTTAACATCTAAACGTGGTGTTTTAGGATTGCAATTATATGTAAAATGACTACCAAAAAGTATATCTGAGAGATGAGAGTTCGAATATACACACACAGGAAAGACCCAAGAAGTGCAAACCCCTGGAAAGTTACCGCTCAAATGTCCTGTGCCTGTGTGGTTAGGAAGAGTCAAGACCATCAGTGAAAAGACCACACCTTTGGTGTGTGTGGGTGGCTCAGTCAGTTAAGCATCTGCCTTCAGCTCAGGTGCGATCCCAGCCCCCTGGGATCAAGTCCCACATCAGGCTCCCTGCTCAGCAGGATGTCCGCCTTTCCCTCTCCCTCTGCAGCTCCTCCTGCTTATGCTCTCTCTCTCCGTCAAATAAATAAACTCTTAAAAAAAAGAGAGTAACGGAAGGGAGGGAAGGAGGAAGGAAAAGAACACACTTTCTCAAAACTACTTAAGGTCAGTTAACCAAATACTTAGTATCATAAACCTAGTTCCTGCTTAGGTTATTATTATTTTTGAGGGGATTTATTTACTTATTCGAGAGACAGAAAATGCCTGGTAGGGGAGGCAGTGGGGAGGGCAGAGAGAGAGAGAGAGAGAGAAACTCCAGCAGACGCTGCGTTGAGTGCGGAGCCGGACGCAGAGCTCGATCTCACGACCCCGAGATCATGACATGAGCCGAAATCAAGAATCCGAGTCTCAGTGGACTGGGCCACCCAGGCGTTCCCTGCTTGGGTTGTTCTAAATGGTGTGGGAAATGCAGAGGATAGACTGAGGCAGCCCAGGGGAGTGGGGATGCACGAGCATGTGCTGCTCTATGCCCGTGGGTCTTTGGGATGATCTCATAATTTCTTCCATACACAATCTCCAAATACACACTATACAAAAGAGCTTGGAATCATCTTGAAACTGGAAAAAAATTGACTCCTATTATCATTATGAACAAATCAATACAACTAGTCCAGAAACAGAGTTCTAGCTGGGTGTATATTTACGGTTCTCTAAAGAGGGAAGAATTATTTTTTTCCCCTTTGTTTCCTATATGTGTGACCAAAAAAAGGTGTTCTTTCTTATTTAAAAAAAAAAAAGTCTCCTGGGATGGCACCTACAGAACATTTCAACAATTTCCTCTTACGATGGAGTATAGCTACAATAAATAGCAGAAAATTCTCTAACATGGGTTTTAGGAAGCTTTCTAATTTTCCACTTGTCCACAACACAGTCCAAAGTCCATCAAATACTAGTTTCAAAGCCTGTATTTCCATGCTCATGGGATGCACATCTCCAAAGGACAGAGTGTGCTGAATGGAGATCCACAGTCACAGCCGGCTCTGACCTTCTTCTCAGAAACGCGGGCTCTTTTGTAAGG
The DNA here is from genome assembly GCF_022355385.1 of Mustela nigripes. Classification (NCBI taxonomy): domain Eukaryota; kingdom Metazoa; phylum Chordata; class Mammalia; order Carnivora; family Mustelidae; genus Mustela; species Mustela nigripes. The sequence goes on along the minus strand of NC_081571.1, from coordinate 81,298,508 downwards.
TTTGTATATGGGTCAAAACACTCTACACACAGAGTTCAAAGTCATCTAAGAGCCGCTCAAGTAAAAGGGACCTCGGATTACATTTTTTCTCTCTCTCCATATTTCTTTCTCTAAAGAAAAAAAATCCTCATGGTGAAAAATGTGTCTCTGATATCTCCTCAGGAGTCAAAAATACCTGCTTTTTTAATAGGACCTGCTGGAAAAATATAAGGTTGAGAAAACTAATTTACTTATAAAAACCCCAGTGACATGAGTTCAGGCAAGACTGAATTCACCATCAGAGGCCTGTGAAGGGTTACCCAGACTCAGTGCCCCAGAGCGACAGTGAAATGAAGGAAGAAAAAGGTGCTGCAGTTGAAATCGTGGTTGCTAAGTTTCAAAGTATTTTCACTTCAAAGTACTAGAATTTTCTAACAGTCAAATGGCCTGGTCATGACAGAAAGTCTAATGTACCATTTCTTCCTGCTAACTTCTCCTGTGGTTTTTCATTATTGATGCTTAATTCCCTCGTAGCAGACTATTTTTAAATGTACTAAGGTGTTTTGTTTTGTTTTAAGACTTTACTTATTTGTTTGAGAGAGAGAGAGCAGGGGTGAGGGGCAGAGAGAGAGAGAAGCAGGCTCCCCACTGAGCAGGGAGCCAATGAGCAGGGCTCCATCCCTGCTCCGGATCATAACCTGAACTGAAGACAGATGCCTCACCGACTGACCTACCCAGGCACACCTAAATGTACTAAGTTTTATAGTAGAAAAATTTCTGAAGATGATTGACAGAACTTCCACCCACATGAAGCCCTCTGGGTGTGGAAGGGTCCGCAGTAGAGGAATTATTCATTCGGTATCAACACAAGAGTGCTCCTGGCTGCCCACCGGGGGCTGGACCCTGCGCGTGCACCTTGCTCACATCATGCTTACAACTCTCTGAAGGAGCTAAGGTGTTCTGTTACACTTACGCACACTGCACGGGGAGGAGATCGAACCCTAAGCAAGTTTGGCAAATGAGCCAATATCCAAGATGGGCAGATATCAGAGCCGAAATGCAAAGCCAGTTCCCTTTGACACCATCGACCGCCGACTCATGCTCTTTTCAGACAGTGCAGCCAAATATTTTGCATTAAAATCAGAGTACTAGAGAATGTAGCCTTAAAAAGTCAAGGGTTGGGGTAAACAGCAGTCATTAGAGAAGAGCTGGCTTTGCTCAGCTAGATAATTTTGTTTCTGGAAGTAGGTCTTGGGGGTGTGTCTAGGTAGAGGAGAGTCTGCAGGTGGATGGCCAAGTCACTGCACATAAAGACTGAGAACATTTTGCAAACGTTGAATAAAGTTGGGTCTAATCACAGATGGATCTTCTGTTGACTCACCCTCCATCAAATATGACGGAGTGAAAATCAAAGAACAAGCCCCATTTCATTTCCGAACAGTCTCGGCACCATGCTGGGAGAGCAGGGGCAGTCGTGTGGGACAATCCTAACATTCTCGTACCTGGTATAAAGCAGACACGAGCCAGGAGGAGCATAGCCTTGGAACCCCCCTGGAATTTCAAGGGAGGTGTTTGAGTTTTTAGGTCCTTGAGTAGGGTTTCAGTTAGCTTTATCACTGATTCCAAATGTATTTATGGGGCACTGTGTGTTAGACACGCTTGTATGTGAAGGATCTCAGCTGTAGACAGAAGCACACCATGGTCTATGATGGCAACTGGGTTGCAATTTCACCTCCTATGGGCTCCGGGGTGGCTCAGTCAGTTAAGCATTCACCTTCAGCTCAAGTCATGATCCCCGGATCCTGGGATCGAGCCCCACATCGGGCTCCCTGCACGGCAGGAAGCCTGCTTCCTCCTCTCTCTCTGCTGTTCCCCCTGCTTGTGTTCCCTCTCTTGCTGTCCCTCTCTGTCAGATAAATAAAATCTTAAAAAAAAAAAAATTTCACTGCCTAATGAGCACAACCCTCGCTATTTTCCCATGATATCTGTAAAATGGAAATGCCAACCTGAGGAGCAATGAGACGACGGGTAACTCTGTCGCATGTTCCCATTGTTCACACACACACTGATTTTGCTCTCAGGGCAGAGGACATGTCCGGCTGGCAATACTGCTTTTGGTTCCAGTAAGTAATCACATAAAAAATTAACACTTACTGGATCACTCCTATTTTGCCATTAAAAGCATTTCATGAAATAGCAACCAAAAAATGGATACTTTCAACTCTTACAAGACACGAACACTTTCGAAAAAAATAAAATAAAATAATATATAAAAAGCCTTAAATCATCACTTTAATAGCAGCCTTCAAGAAATATTTTTTCAGTTACAGAAAGACAATTCAGTTGTTATATAAATTAGGAATTTAATTTATAAAAAATTATAGAAACATAGAATCTTTCCAGACCAATTGATACAAATGAGAATTTTTCTATCCCTGTAAGAGATGAGAAAACTAGTTATGGGTAAATTAGAGTAAAAAAAAAAAATTACATGCATTTTATCAGCATTCGGAAAAAAAAAAAACAAAAAACAAAAACAAACAAACAAAAAACTACCTGTCATAACTCACAGGAAAATCTAAACATGCTCTAAAATCTCAGTGAATTTGGGCAGAATTCTAGCCTAGGTTTAATACACACACACACACACACACACACACACACACACTTCCAGACACCCCAATTTATTGTGTAGGGCGCCATGAAATACTAACACTAGAGTATCATCTCCTTAAAGTCAGGCCCCCGTGTATCACGTCCTCTTCACCCCGAGGTCGAGCAACTGCGTCCCTGGACAAGGAGAGGTGAGCTGTTCAAAAGGAAAATCCATACTAACGCAAAGAGCATAAACGGGCCATAAAGAAGGAAGCGTTCATCTTTCTCCCTGTGTGTGTCTGTTTCTAAAAATGCACACACAGCCATTACAGTATAAATAATATTAATTGGTTTTCCATTTTAAGACCATGCCAGAGATACGGAAGACTTCACAATGGTTACGGACTGCAATGTACCGTAATCTTATCCACTTCGGACACGACACACGGAACTGCCATTTTTTGTAGATTAAAAACTATCGATATTGGCAACTTCACATACTTCCAGGGATCAAAATCCAGGCATGGCTGATAGACACTGGAGAACAGAGGAGGGAAGGAAGTCCAGGAGGAGACGGAAGAGCAAACCACCGGGTGCGGCTGCTGGAGAGTTCAGAAACAGCATGTGTACAGACAAAATAATAAACACGCGTGTAAGTGTGTTGTTTGAGGTCACGAAGGTGACTGATGGGAAAGTAGATGCATTTCAGCTGAGTGGGTGAAAAGCAGATCGATGGAGGACAACAAAAAGGAAGGTGCGCGGTGAGCTAAATCCTCTCCCATCAGTAGACAGGGTGTACACTGGCACATGTCGGAATCTGGAGGTACCTCCCTAAAGAGCTAAGGGCAGAAATAAATGCACTTCTACTGGGCAAAACTAGGTGAACCCATCATGGGTGAGAGATCGCAGGTTTTTACCATGAGCTTCTCAGTGTCATTCAGTTTATTTTAACTGTATGTTCTACTTGGATATAAATACGTTCTTAAGGGAGTAACAAACGTGCTGAGGAGTGTGTTACAGGAGTATGATGAGACGATCATACAAAGGTCTAACAGTGCCGGGCATACAGGAAGCATTAATGAATGGTAGCTATTACCTCTTTTAAAAGCCATTGCCAAGGTTGAGAAATTCAGATAATCAAATACTATGATCCTACAAAAAATACACCCTGTTTTGTGAACGCGAAGAAAAATGTGTGTAGTTCTAAGTGTATTATATACATTACAGAGGCATTTAAAATGCTGATATGCTCTTGAAGAAAAGTATCTTTCTTCGACCATCCAGTACAGGCTTCGATTTTAGGGTACACACAAGAACTTGCTAAAGCATGTAGAACTGAGAAAATCACCTTCTTTCCTTTTTTGTCTTTCAGAACTTTGCCAGTATTTCCTTTGTTTAATGTATGATTTCCTCAGGAAGACTTTCAGAATTTAGATTTATTTTAATTTTAGTTTTAATTAGAACTATGAATTTAAAGGAGGACTACATTACACCAAGCTGAATCTTTCAGAACGCACAGGCAAAAACAGAACCAAAAACAAAAATGAAAAAAAGTTAAAAATAAAAACAAAGAAACAAAGTTTGATAGTGAAACATACACATGCTAAGGTTAAAATCAGAAAAATAAGATTAGCCCGTGGGAAATGCAGGGTTAATTCTGCATGGGGTTTTCCCTCCTCCTAAAAGGAAGAGTGAACAGGAGCTGACCCACTTACCACAGTGTGGATGAGAGGCTCCGACCAGAAGGAAAAATACAACCTTTGGAAATCCCTTCCCTGCATTTCTAGTCTCTGCCTACAGCTCTGATCCACCCTGGGTGTCTGAGACACCCCTCTTCCGCCCCCACTGCTTCCCCCACTGCGAGGCAAATGATCGGGATTCCAGTATGTCAAAACCTGACTTTTTTCAAAAAGTCATTCTAGAAAACAAAGAAGCTCAGGTTGACCTAAGGGCAGCCCCACATTCAGCTTCACAGCATTTGGCTCTGTTCTTCTGTGACTCCAGTACAGATCTTTAATGAACAAGGAGGGAAGTCTTAAGCCTGTGCAAGGTAAGGAAGAAAAACAAAACAAAACACTAAAGACTTAAATTTGTGAAGAGCTCTGACTTGTGCACTCCTCTTTACCTCTAGAAACACTCAAAGAGCCAGCGTGATGAAGGTCAAAGTCAAGGCAGTAAGTTAAAGGTTTACCAGTAAGACGCACCAGCCAGAAGCAAGTGGAGGGAATCGGGGGAGGGAAGAGGAGGTGTGACAATCAGCAGCTTTATTTATTGGAGGGATCAGAGGCTGTGCAGGGCCAAGTCCTGGTTTTGTGTCAAAACACCCCAGCAGGTGGAGCAGGGCTTTGAAGGCACAGTGATTACAGAGACCAGAGGCTGGCAGAGTCAGGGAAGCATTGGCTGGGGTGAGAAGAGGCGGACTAGCCTTTCGCTAAAAACACGTCACCACCTGAACTGCAGTCTTGTTTAATGACTTGTGGACACAGCCTTGGGGTGGGGCAGTATTTAAACCTCTCTTTGAGGGAACTCAAAGAAAAGAAAAACAAAAAAACAAAAAACAAAAACAAACAAACAACAACAACAAAAACACAGCTCAAGTGTGGGCTCTGAGTCAGGCCCCTTATAACATGTATCAGATCCAAACTTTTTTCCAGTTGTGTTGGGATGTGTAGATTTGACCTGATTCCATTATTCCATTTAATGCTGAGCAATGAATTAAACAAGTCTAATACTCATATAAAAAACCAATACAGGAAATGTCAAGGTGGTTTTCTGATGTAACAGCCCAGGCTTCTGCAACTGGTCACTTTAAGAAATAGAAGATCTACACGTAAAACAAAGTTAATTATGGGAGAGATGAAAGGTGTAGGAAGAATAGATTGTCCAGAGAAGTCAAAATTTGGGCACTTCTATCTAAGAATTATTCAGACAGTCGAAATGCCCATGAAATATATAGACTGGATACATTTAAAAGAATTTAAAGTTTGGAAAGGAATAAATTACTTCTTGTTATGTATGAACCAGAAGTCATGGCAGCTTATCTTTCAGTGAAAGCAATCCATAACTTATCATAAAGAAGCAAAAATATATTCCTCTTCCTTAACTTCCGTGCATCTTAACATCATGGAAATTTTGATTTAGAAGGGTGCTCCCTAATTACTGGTTCAGCCTCCTGCCCACACGAGGATCCTGTGCATCCCAAGCCTGAGTATTTCTGGGAGCTCCCAAGTGTCATATATATGAGGCAGGCAAGGGTACAAACCATATCACCTGCTCAGGAACTGGGTTTGGAGCACCTAAGAAGACTAATCCTTTGGTGGGGATGGTCCAAAGCAGGTTACTAGACACTTTAAGTTCCAGACTACCTTGGAGCAGCGGTATTTAGCACCCAAATGTTCCATGCGGGGACAAGTAATGGGGAATTCCAGTCCAGGTAAATCCGAGCCAACCAGCCCAAGATGGATTCCAGCAGATTTGTTAAAAGATGATGGGGTGCTAAGGAGCTAGGGAGGGGTGTGGCTGGCAAGGGGAGAGTGAGCCAGCCGGGTTTCAAGAAGTAGCTGAATCTGTTGGAGGGGGAGGGAAATAAGTGTGCATGAAGGTGGGGAGAGCGTGCCCAATCCCTCCAGCAGAAGCACTCTTGAAAGCTGAGCAAGTTTGGGTTAATGCTCACTGCAGTGGGGCAGGGGAGGGCGCAGGGGGCACACACAGGCCATGGTATTGGGTGGCATCTCAGGGAAACTGAACAGGATCAGGGCAAAGAAGGTGATCTGGGAGGGGTTTCGAGGACCCAGGACTTGTCTCTGGAGCAGAAGACGTTAGGACATTGGGCCATTTCTAAGGGCAGGTGTCCATAAATCTCTCTTAGGAGGGAAGTTGAGAGGGACACTGACCTGGTAAGTGATGTGAGCCTCTCTCTTACTGACCAGCATGGGGGGGTTCAGACATTCCCACAGCTCAAATAAGCTTCATGTTTCTATCTGTGCTCCCACAGGACAACAGAGGGATCTCACGGTTATCTTGATCGTTCGTAGAAGTTGGTGTTTGGTGAAATTGTCTATGGTCATCAGAGGAACACCTTGGTCCCCCTGGGCATGCTGGGCAGCTCCCGCAGTGAACGGCCACTTCCCAGAGGGACACAGGGGAGGTGACTTGCTGTGCAGTCCTTGGGAGCACATAGGAGCACAGCAAACAAGCTCAATGCCACACCATCAAACACCGTCCCTGCGCTGCACGACAGTGCCCAGGCCCTCCTTGAAGGGAGGGAGGCTCTGAGGAAGGTAGGGTCAGAAGCAGGAGCTTTCCAGAACCCTCGCAAGCTAGTCCAGCCCACCCTTGTCCAGTTTTCCAAGTAACGCTGCCCTGTGCCATAGGAAATATACCGTGCAAACCATGGTCTGTAGTCCTCGCTGTTAAAATATGCAATGAAACTTTTATCCATAAAGCTGCAGTTTATAAAGCAGACAGCACCGTTCTGTCATTAATGGTATCTCAGGTGGGTCCAGATCAAGGAAGCTCCACATTTTCGGTAGCTCATGCCTGCCCTTGTAGCTCTGCCCCCAGGCAACTGACTCCCCAAATCCATCCCTGGCATTCTCTGGTCTATTGGATTAACCCACGTCCAGCCATCCTTTCGCACCGCAGAAACAAGAACAGCATTGAATCTTCTGTCTTCCTCTTACACTGCTCTGGAAGAGTTCCTTGCGTATTTTAGTTTATGTTAATCCCCTTCTGTGCTGTGTTGATACCAAGTAATGGCTAATCAATTTCTCCCATCATGAAAAGCTGTCAGTCCCTTTCATAAGCATTTTATTCACCCCCACTTAACCATTCTTCATTTATTCATACATTTCAAGAGACAAAATATTACCATCTCAGTGACATTGAAATGGTAGTGTGTGACCCTCCTTAGACTACAAGATAGGAGATGTTGCATTTCCATCCATGTTCACCAGAACTAACAGCAGAGGTATTGTCCAAAGAGTTCAGTTTAAGTATAACTCTATAGAAAGGGGCTATTTTATTTTGAGGGAACTAAAGATACTTTTTTTTTTTTTTAGATTTTATTTATTTATTTGACAGAGAAAGAGAGCACACGAAGGCAGAACAACAGGGAGAAAGGGAGAAGCAGACTCCCTGCTGACAGGGAGTCTGACGTGGGGCTTGATCCCAAGACCCTGGAATCACCACCTGAGCTGAATGAAGGCAGATGCTTAGCTGACTGAGCCACCTCTGCCCTGATACTATTCTCTCTCTCTCTCTCTCTCTCTCTCTCTCTCTTTCTTTCTGTCTTTTTCCTTTAAGAGAAAGACAGTTGGGGCGGGGGAAGGATAGCAGGAGAGGGAGAGAGAGAATCTTAAGCAGACTCCATGCCTAGCACAGAGCTTGGCACAGGGGTCGATCTCAGAATCCTGAGATTATGATCTGCGCTGAATTCAGGAATCAGATGCCTTACTGGTTGAGCCACCCAGGTGCCCCTATATTACTATTTCCTTTGGAAACAGTACCACGGTTTACAAAGTCAACTACATTAAAAATTAAAAAGTCTTCCATTTCAACAATAGCACACTTTTTTTTAATTAAAAAAAATTCCTTTTGTTATCAAATCCTATTAAGAATGACCCTACACTGGTACTAAAGCATTTAAGATAAAATAAACTCTATGGAATGAAGGGGAGCAGACTATCCCAGCCCAAAATATGATACTTCATTATGTTGTTTTGCGCTGTAGACACCTGCAGTGAGAGTGCTTCTCTGAGTACCTGTTCCTGCCCAAAGATGAAAGAACTCAGTTGTGATAAATCCCCTTACCAAGAGCTTTATCAAGCGGGAAGACAGACTCCTGCTACAGGCCAGGAGACTGCAACATTACCCCACACTAGAGAAACTTTGACACAAAAAGTCATACCTCCCATGTGTTCTAAAGGACCCTTCACCTTTCCTAAAGATCATTTCGTCTCCCCCAACCCTTCCCCATTTCCTCCTCCACTTTCCCTAATTAGATGGTCTTTAATCCTGAATTCTAAACCACCTCTTGGAGTTACTCATTTTCTACTGTGTATCCTCTATGCATGAATGAGGTATACATATTCATAAACTTCTCTTTGCTTTTCTCTTGTTAATCTGCCTGAGTTACAGAAGTCTCCCCTAAGAGCTCAGAAGGGTAGAGGGAAAATTATTTTCTATTCCTACAGTAGCTAACTACACTACACCATACAGATGATGTGCTCCCTTACAGAGCTATCACAAAAAGTGGGTGAACATCTTTTACATCTTACTTTTTTTTGTTGTTTTTAACTCAAATGTTTCTATTCATGGACTACAAATATTGGTGAGTCTGCTGCTCTCCCTCCAAACTGGAAAAGTCCTGGGAGTGAACCAGTAGAAAGCGGGAAGACAGGACAAGCCCTTTCTTTTCTCTCTACACTCAGCCATGTTATACTCAAAGTCAGGACCTTTTCCAAATTTGCTAGAAAAAGACAGAATCAAGAGCCAAATAAAAGCCTATTTAACTTCTTTTTATTTGAAACTTCAAAGTAGGTCATTACACAGTGGAAAGGACAAGGAAGAAGAAAGAGAAAGCAGTTAACATACAAACGAAAGCTCAACAACAGTAAAACCCAAATCCAAATACTTTTTCTTCTAAAGCACATCATCTGTATTGTCAGGAAAAATAAGTCATGAAATTGGCTTTTGTTGTAATGTTTCCTTCCAACCATTATGAAAGGCCACTCACTGTAAGCTAAAAATGAAAAAGGGGAAAAAAAAAAAGTAGCTCAGCACTCCAACGAAAGGATGCAGACATTAACCATTTATGAACCTGAGAGCCAGATTATTCTTTCTTTTAAAAAACAAGAGAATCAATATTTTCTGTTGAACTCAATTTTCAACTATGTTTTCAAATACTGGGTGTTCTTTATGTTTAGGAAATAACTTCTGTTCTTTACAACTAACCAAACTGCATTAAAGACTGAAGCTCTTCTTCATCTCAAAAATTATTTCTTGGCTACAGCAACCAAGCTCATGCCTGGGGCATCTCACGAGTCCCAGGAGGCAAGGCTTCTCAAACTGAAATAGGCACATGAATCACATGGGGTCTGGTTCACATGCAGGCTGGGTTCAGGAGGTCTGGCTCAGGACCTATGAGTGCTTTTCCAATAAGCTCCAGGTGATGCCACCATGGCTGGCCCATGGACTGCAAGGGTCTAGAGAACTAAGTAAAAATTCAGCAACCCATGACCCACATCCCAATTTTGATGTAAGTACTGACATAGCAGGGACTGAAACTCTTGATTTCTAACGGGTTCAACGAATGACCATAACACACTCTATCGGTATCCTAGGGTTGCCAGAATCAAGGACCATGGATGGGTGGTCTACAAGCACAGAAATACATTCCCCCAGTGCTGGAAGCCAGAAACCCAGCAAAATCATGGTGCTGGCAGGTTATACTGTCCCTGAAAAACTCCAGAGAACAACACTCCCTCATCTCTTCTGCCTTTTGTGTGGTGGACAGTCCTTTGTCCCTGGACGGTAAATATATTTCTTCATCTCCACTTCCATTCCCACATGGCCTCTGTCCTTTTCATACCCTCTGTCTTTATGTCCACACGTGGCATTCCCCTCTCTGTGTGTCTTGTGTCCACATTTCCCCCTTCTTATAGGGACACCAATCATTGGGTTAGGGCCACCCTGCTGCAGGCTGACCTCATTTTAACCAATCACATCTGCAAAAACCCTACTTCCAAATAAGGCCACATCAGAGTTACCGGGACTATGGACTTGAACATATCTTCTTGGGGACACAATTCAGCCCAAAATGTGTGCACACCAAAGTTTAAGATTTACTGAAACTGTGTTTCTCCACATTGATCACTCATTAGAATTCCTGCAGAACTTTCAAAATCACAGCAATGCTAGGTTCCAGTCAATTAAATTGGACCCCGAAAGGGTGAAGCCAGCATTACTCTTCTCTAAAATTCAGATAGTTCTGGGGCATGGCAAGGGTTGAACCACTTCACAAGACTCAGATTTGACAGATTTAAAAAAAAAAAATGTATAATGCTTTAAAATGGAATATTTGCAGTTTTTTTTTCTTTTTTATTAGCATGAATTGGAGAAAAATACACCAGTAACTTAGCCTACACTAACAATAAGCTGTTTAGAAAACAGAGGCCTTTTTGACAATGCTCATCAAGAACCCAAAGGTTTCTCATCAATACGATTGGGTGTGTTTGATTACTTCTTCAAGGCAGGCATAATATGGATCACAAAATAGTTACTCTGAACTATAGTCATTACAGATGTTTAGAAATAAAGGTCAAGGTTAAGGAAGAAAGTGCATGTGAGAGAAGGAAACCCAAGAAACTTGAACGTGGGAAGTTAATCTCAACGAGCTGGTGATTTCACCACTGTTTTCAAGTCTTTCTCACATGTCACATAGTTTTGCTCCAAAGGACTATAGTACAGGACTCTGTTTGGACTCTTCTCTTGTCCACCGATTTTCCAGAGTCATGATTTCAGAAAACACCTGGAATGGTTTCTGAATTTTTAATAGGTAGATGTAATTTCTGGTCAAAAAGAAAAAAGAAAAGAACGAGGTCTTCCATACATATAGTCAGACCGGAGCCCTAGAAAACACTTTGATAAAGCTTAAGTGAGTAATGTTGGGTATCACTTTCCTTTTGAGTTGACGATAATTCTGTATTGGCATTCGCTCTGCTCTTAGAGTGATTACCGTATAAACAGTTACAAGTTTACGAAATAATAAACTTCCTTGTGTTTATTACAAGATGGTGAAAAGGAAGGAGCTAAGGAAATACTGGTGTGTTGGAAGACAGGAAAATACGTACTATAGTAGTGAAGACGCCAGGAGCAAGTCCATCCAGAAAGCTAGCACAGTGAGACACAGAAGTAGATGCAAGGAGCGCGGAAATGCGCCAGACCCACTAATCAGGTCGATGACCACGGGTCATACCATCTGTTCAGCAGGAAAAGGTAAGAGTAAGGAGGTCAACACGTTGTTTTTGTAGATTTCCAACATAACTTATCCTCAAAACCAGGACCCTGGGGAGGGAAAGAAGTGACTATCCATAACTATACCAGGATGACAGGTGTAATCAGGGACCGTCCCCAAAGCCTCAGGCCTGTGGTAACTGCGGTTGATTCTTGGACCCCCTTCCCCTGCCACTGCCTTAGCCGCGAAACATCTTCCCAGTGTCTGTTCCACGATCAAATATGAAAGACTGCACTTGTCGTCAATCGCTATTCCAAAATGTTGCACACAAAATCCACTAATGCCAAACCATTTTATGAGTAAGAACGAGTGAAATCACACAGTGGCAAAATCAACCCCAAATCTCAGTGGCTGAAAACGGCCAGAGTTTCTTCACCTTCCACACGGCATGCCCATCAGAGGGGGGCAGGGGGTGACTCCTCACCTTCAGCTTGAACATTGCCAATCACGCTCCAGAGGAAGGAGCCCGAGGCCTCACACCAGCGAGTGAGCACCATGCTTGGAAAGAACACAGAGCACCTTCTCACACCTCATTTGGCCAAACTCCATCACACGGTGCCGCCCAACCACGACATGCCTGGAAAGTGCAATCCCACTGTGGGTCGGAGAGAGGCCAACGGGAACAGTTTGCAAATATAATTCGTGACTACCATAAAAACGCCTTCCTACCCCAGCATCTTCTCCAACCTTGCTCTGGTTATAAAGACCCTTCCTTTGATCTTTTTGGTGTGGGAAGTGGCCTTGGAAGGGAGGGGTGTACTCTTACTCTTTTTTCTTCGGCATGCTCTTCTGTCTGATTTCTGCCTTGCTTTGTGTTGTTTTCATGACTTTATAATCAGTGTCTATCCAGCTGGTCCTGCTATAACCATGCTACAGGACGAACCACACTCTACATATGCTGCTTTCTGTACTTACTCCTCTCCTTAACGCTATGCAAGCAAAGACGCATGTCTTTGCACAAACTCTATGATCAGAACATTCTGGAAAATAGCTGTATTTCTCAATGTATAAATGAGGCAAACTCCTTTTCCCAAACAGGCAAAGCAGGAATTGTAAGACACAGGTAGTGTTCCTTTCGAGACATGGACATTTGAGTAGATCACATTCAGCACTCAGAGAGGCAGAGAGAGCACAAAATCCCACCTCCAGGATGATCACTACCGTGTAAACTTTATATGTGTATATAACGCAGTAGCTCAGAAAAAGGATTTCCAAGGTCACTGTTCCTTAGTAATGGTATTGCAGGTCATTTAAAAAAATACATATTTCCTTCTTTAGATTTTTTTTTTCTAAATACTTTGCAGCACACTTGTATTTATTTACATTGCTATTTTAGAAAAAATAAATGTTTGTGTGCTTCAGGTCCTGGCTGTGTTCAGATGTATTTGTCATTCTCGAGAAGGTTGATTTATGGTCCCAATATTAATCTCTGCTTACAAACGTGTTATGGCTTCAAGCTATTTTTAGAACACTGTTTGATTGTATGGTTATAACAGCTTGGTGTTTTAGAAGTAGAGTCAGGTGTAATGGGAAGTCATCCTAATATAATATTTTAAGTCCACAATCCTTATGTGTAGTGTTCATACTGAAATCTGAGGTTGAAATCTATAAGGCACTAACACTTGAAGTTTTGGTAACCCAAAAGAATATTATAATCGTGCATCCGGAAAGTGTTTCTAAGTAAACGCTCCTTTAGAATCCTTTGCATGTGAATACAGGAATTCCAAGTGAGTAATGCCATCAACACTGTCAATGTGATGTATGGTGCTTTTTCCATCCCAGGATGATTTACGGATGTGCTCCTAAAAGTAGTTCTTATATTACATTCTGCCTAACTTCTTTGATTGAAAATATGATGATGACAAATGTGTGCAAAAGACAAATCCTCCATACATTTAAAAAAAAAAAAACAGATATGAAGACAAGAAATCACGAGTGCTCCTACCATGGTGTTTAGAATGTAACAGCCAAAACCCACAACACACAATTTTACAAGTCCTCAACATAATGCTCTTTGAATGCTTTCATTAATAGGACAATATTTACGCATGGATTTGCCCTACAACGTTTCTGCAAAACATTAAATTTAGTCCTATAAAAATTTTTACAATTTGAAATTTTTTTAAATGCTTTAATATATATGATCCTATTTGAAGTAGATGACCCTAAAAATCCCAGGAGGTCACTCCTCCCGTGCCAAAATCATTTATAAACATTGAGGCGATGACTCCACGTACCCATATGTTGCTTAATGCAAGCTGCTCTTCCTTTTCGTAGGAAAGGGCCCTCTTCACCACCCTAAGCCCTTAGCTCTATGACCTCCCCCTACACACACACGCCATTTATTTGGCCAGTCCCCCAAGATTCAACTCCGTCTTCACAGGACATAGAAGCCATCTCTAAATTGGTTTGCCGATTGTCCCTGCGGTCTGTCCCCACACTGTTTTCTAATATTTGCTCTATGAATCAAGGTGTTCTGCTTATACATCTTCCTCATTGCCCTGGCTGGGTTTGGGGGTGCTGGGTGCTGGGAAAGGGTCCCCTGGTCAGAATACGCTCCTCCTTGAAGATCCACAAGTTTAGAAACATGAGCATTTCCTTTTGTGCTCCTGGTGTCTGCAGGATAGTCTGAACATAAAAACGTAGAACTAGACAGAAAGGACTGAGATGTGAGGCCAAGGGTAGGGAACAAATTCTCCGTGGTGCTTTCTCACCGAGCTTCTTATAGTTCTTCTGCATTCCATCACCTCTTTGAATCAGAAATAGTCAACATCAAGAGAAGGCCCTGAAAATGCACTCATCCTGACAGAAAGGGCTGGGGAACCTGAACTAATTTACATTTTAAAAATGTTTTCAAATGAGGGAATATTAGAAGTTTTTGGCTTACCCTAAAATGGCTTTAATGACATGCAGAAAATTCATTATCGAATGAATCTAAATAATCCATACTCTGTCAAATGGAAACAATGAACGTGCATTCGTTCCATAACTCATTGGAAATTCTGGAAGAATCCGACCAGCTTCACCTTATTATAACACTCTTGACGTACCCTGTCTGCTTGTAACACTGCCCAGAGCTGCCCTTTGGAAAACAGCAGGCAGTAAAACCCCAGTGGGACCATGATGACCAGAAACACAGGCAGTGTACCTAAGCAGGCTAGAAGAACGGTGGAGGTTTACAGGGAGGGAAAAAGTGCACCTCAATTACTGGAAACCTTCGAGCAAGAACGTGAGACGAATAAAGTTTGAATATTTTGTTCAATTTAGCTTACATATTGTGTGTGTATATCATCTCTATAAGATTTAGGATTCTGACAGTCAAAGAGAGTTTCTAGCTAGAATCTCTAATGGTATTCACATTATAGGGTGAGATTCTACATTTAGAAATTAATATTAGATAACACACACACGTAACCCTTTTGCTATTATGATTTTATTGAATCATCCAAGCTCCTGTATCTCTTTTCACTCACCTAAAATCCTCAAAAAATGATGCCCTAAAATGTTTAAATTTATTGGATTAATTAAATGCCTCCACACAGCATAGATCCATCAAATATAAAGTTAATTTAATTAAAATAGCACTCACATTCTGCCATATAGACAAAAAGGAATTTAAAATTTTATTGTAGAAAGCAATGTGTGTTAAAGCCTTATAAGACCAACCACACATATTTATTTTCCTCAATATTCTTAGACTAAATGCTAAAAATATTTATATGTTATTTTCTGGGTTGCTAAATCATTTAAAACAAGTGGCTCATCTAGGAGAAGTTTTAATTGATCTTCCTTCACTGGATGTCCTCCATCCTGATCCGTGTTGGTGACCCCCTGGGCACGCACTGCCCACAAGGCTGGTCTTCCATTAGCTTGGAGAATTCCATCCCCACTTCTAGAAAAGTAAGCTTTAGCAAGTTTCTACCCCACATCTAAGGCTCACGGCTGCATCTTACAGTCCCTACTTCTCTTTTATACCTTAGTATTTCCTTTGTGTCTTTTTAGTGTTCGGACATCTAATTATCAATTCTTAATATCTAATTCCTTTGATACATCAACTGGTGTAACTATGTCTCCCAGCAGGCTCTGAAACACCCAACCTTCATATCCTCTCCATGTACATCATGAGGTTCAAGGGATGCTTGACAGCAATTTCTCCTGCCCTTACCTCTGGGCTGGGGCAGAGGAGAAAGGTCGGGATGTTCCAACAGGGTCTGAGTTACACAGACCTGGAAGATTAATAGCAGGGTTAGATCAGAGGCAATGTGCTAATGAGTAAAGGGAATCACCTATAAGAACATCATCAAAGCCAAGGCTTGAGTCAAACATTGTCAAGCAATGGGAGGAAACCTTGTGCTACCATGTGTGAAGAGCTACAACACTAGGAAATTGAAGGTTAGTGTTCTCAAATACGAGGAAACCTTCAGGAAGGTGCTAAAAGTCATTCTTCCCCCCAGAAACTTGTATTTGGGAAGCAGTGGGTAGAGAATTGTGATACACAGAATAGTTGGTCGTGGGAGTTGAGAAGCCACGGAAAAGCACGGGTGGGGATACCAACACCCACTGAAGATGAAAGGGGAGGAAGACGCTGGCTGCTGGGCATCTGGTGGAAACCCGAGAACCCAGAGATGACCCACACTCTACGAAAGTTTTTATTTGTACTTAGGACTGCATATCCTTATGGATGTGGATGAGGCTTGTATCTTTTGCCTGGGTCTCTTGGAGTCTTCCTATCAGTCACCACTGCCTTTGGGACAAGCTCAGTGTGGTCATTTCCAGTCTTAAAGTCTTCAAGGACAGGTGCAGTCTAGGAAGCTCCCTTGTTACTATAGTTTGTATAACAATTCCCATTTAAGGGGCACCTGGGTGGCTCAGTTGGTTAAGCATCGGCCTTCTGCTCAGGTCATGATTGCAGGGTCCTGGGATAGAACCCCACATCACACTCCCTGCCCACTGGGGAGCCTGCATCTCCCTCTACCTGACATTTCCCCTGCTTGTGCGCTCTCTTTCTCTCTCTCTCTGGCAAATAAATAAATAAAATATTTTTTAAAATTCTCATTTAAGTCTAGACTATGAAATGCATTCCAGTAAGAAGGTCTGTTATATAAACAAGCTTCCCAGTGTCCAGGTCTCACTTTTCAAATTCTAGTATTTTAGTTCTTAAATCAAACTTGTCTAGTCACAGACCCAGCACCTGTTGTGATTCGCAAGCTGGGAAGAGAGGAGTTCTTGGTAGAGAAAGAACCTCGCCTTCTCGATTTTTCTCTCAGGAGTAATCATCAGGGCCCTTGCTGCAGAAAGGGAGAAAAAAAGGAACTTCGAGTCAGCTTGAAAATAGTTCTGATTTTCCGGCACTGGACACTTTAAGTTCCTGAACTAAAACGTTATGCTACGGACCTTTCTGCCATGTAAGCATTAGGAGAAGAGTCATCAGGCCTGTCTGAATTTTCATGGAGTGGCAGAGTAAATGTCATCACTGAGCAGGTTTGACGGTTCGTGGGGGATAAAGTTTATCTTCATGTCTATTTCATGATTCCCCATCAAAGAACGTGCGTGTTTGGTGGAACACTGGGACCACAGGGGTCCTTGATGCTTACAGCAACAACCTCCTCTGGCTTGCGAGAGGGGAAAACTACAGACAACAG
Organism: Mustela nigripes; assembly: GCF_022355385.1. NCBI lineage: Eukaryota > Metazoa > Chordata > Mammalia > Carnivora > Mustelidae > Mustela > Mustela nigripes. The sequence goes on along the minus strand of NC_081571.1, from coordinate 81,281,276 downwards.
ATGCAGAAAGCCCCACGAAGATAGGAGCAGATGAAGTCCAGAGACATCAAAGGGATTATACACCATGACCAACTAGAATTTATACCAGAAATGCAAATGGGTTTAACATATGAAAAGCAATCAATGCAACACACCATGTAAGAGAAGAAAGGACAATAGACCATGGGAACATTTCAATAGACACAGAAGAACATTTGATAAAACCCAACAAAGCTCTTTGCCAGGAACACTCAGCAAAATAGGAAGACAAGGGAACTTCCCAACCTGATTGAGGACATCTACAAAATCCTGAGCTAGCATCACACTTTATAGTGACACCAGAAGGCTTTCTCTCAAAGATCTGAACAAGACGAGTAGGCCTGCTCTCACCACTCTGACCCATCACCACAGTGGAGGTTCTAGCCCGGACTTTGAGACAGTAAAGAGAAACAAAAGGCACCCAGGATGGAAAGGAAGAAGCAAAACTGTCTCTATTGACACAGACATGACCTCGTATACAGAAAATCTAAGGAATGCATACACAAAAATCTATTAGAACTAGCAATAGACTTCAGCAAGTTCGCAGAACACAAGGTCAATATACAGAAATGAACTATATTTTTATACACTCATCATGAGCAAATCAAAGTAAGATTAATAAAAAAATATATTTTTAATAGCACCAAGGATAATGAAAAGACTTAGAAATAAATATACAGGAATTTGCCAGTAACCAACTTTGTTTTCAAGAACACAAACTGACCACTGAGCACCTTCTAACATCTCCCATGTCCTGCACAATTGAAATTTCTCTCAAGACTTCTTGATCTCAGGATACAATTAATGAAAACCTTAACTCCTAATTCCCTACAATAGCTGTGTCAGCCTTTCATTATTTTAGCAATGTCTCAAATCAGTTTCATTATCATGAGGTAGACATCTGCAGTCCTTCCCAACTCTAGCACTTGCTTTATTTTTTCTACTCTCAGTAGTTCCCCAACCTTGACAAGATTGTCTTTTCTTCCTCCGGGGGCTAATTCTCAGCTCTGAGCTATCCTCTGATCCCTTGTTTTCATCCCCACTTGGTTCCGCTTATCCTTAATTGGTGGGCCAGCTCCCCAGACTTACACAGTTCAAGGAGATCCAGTCATCAACCAAGTATTTTCTTGGAGCCTGAAGAAAGAAAGAATGGGAAATGCAACACAAAGTCTTTGCCCTTTTGTATCTTTTCTTCCCTTTTGCCTTAGGAATACAAAAAGCTCACCTAATCAGATCTGGGCTTACTCATACTTAATTACTCCAAAATCCGAAATTACAATGGCTTAGTCAGTGTCACCTCAGCCCTCCTTAGAATGTTTCTGGTAAGTGTTGTGTCCATCAAGCTAACTTCAAGCAAATGCATAACGGTCCCAAGAGATGTTTTAATAAAAAAAAAAAAAAATGATGATCTCAAAGGAAAGTCCCAATCTCAGTAGAGAATTACCGAAGAGAATACTGGAAAACAGAGTAATAGATATCTAGACCAGAGAAGAGGTAACACTCTTAGCCACAACTGTGCCATTTAAAATCATGAGCAGATTTAGTCATTCACAACATGATATTTCTAATTTTCATAAAGTCTTGAATTAAATAAGCTTTCCTTTTATAATTGCCTCAGCTAGACACATGGATTTGAGGACCTACGAAGAATATCAGACTCTTGTGCCCAGACTAGACAAACAAGTAGAAGACCCAGTTTTCAATGTTAACTTCCCAGGCCCACTTGGTTTTACTGGAAGTTACAGAAAACATTTCAGATGGAATTAATGTCAATTCTTCACAAATATTTTTTTAAAATGGAAGAAGAGAAAGTGCTTCCCACTCTGTTATGTGAAGCTAGTATTACCAACCAGGTGGATATCATTAAAAAAAAAGAAAAAGAAAAAGAAAACAAACCTATAGACAGGTGTTTCATGAATATAGATGCAAAAATGCCCAACAAAATACAAGCAAATGAAATCCAGAAACTTACAAAAAGGATTATACACCATGACCAAGTAGAAGTTATATCAGAAATACAAACTAGTTTAACATATGAAAAGCAACCAATACAACACCATAGTGAGGGCAGAAAGGACCCAAAACCACGTGATCACCTCAAGAGACAGAGAAAAACATCTGATAAAATCCAACAACATTCTTTGCCAGAAACGCTCACCAAAATAGGAAGACAAAGGGACTTCCTCAACCTGATTCAGGGCATCTACAAAACCCCAAGCTAGTTGCACACTTAATAGTGAAAAATAGAAAGTTTTCCCTCAAAGATCTGAACAAGACAAGGAGGCCTGTTCTCACCACCTCTACCCAGCATTGCAATCGAGGTTCTAGCTCGGACAATGAGACAGTAAACAAAAACAAAAGCCATCCATACTGGAAATAAGAAGCAAAACTATCTCTTTTGATGAAGACATGATCTTGCATATAGAAAACCTAAGGAATTCATATTAAAAAATCTATTAGATCCAGCAACAGAGTTTGGCAAGTTTGCTGAATACAAGAGCAGCATACAAAAATCCATTGTGTTTATGTACAATCATTATGAATAAATCAAATTTTAAAATTCTATTTATAGGGGTGCCTAGGTGACTTGGTCAGTTAAGCATTTAGCTATTGATTTCAGCTCCGGTCATGATCTCAGGGTACTGAGATCAAGCTCCATGTCAGGCAACCTGCTCAACATGGAGTCTGTTTGAGATTCTTTCCACCTTCCTCTCCCTCTCCGCTCTACCCCTCCTCCCTCCTTCCTGGCACATGCATGAATGTGCATGCTCTCTCAAATAAAAAATAGATAGATAGATAAATATTTTTTAAAAAAGAATAAAATTCCATTTACAATAGCAAGAAAAGTAATGCAAATACTTAGGAATAAATTTAATAAAAGCCCAAGATTTGTACATAGAAACCTACAAAACATTGTTAAAAAATTAAAGATTGAAATAAATGGAAAGACATTTCACATTCATGGGTAAGAACCCATCATACTGGTAAGATTGCCATATTCTCCAGGATGATGTATAAACTCAACACAAACACTGTCAACCTTCTAACTGGATTTGTGAAGAAATTGACAAGCTGATCATAACTTGTACGTGAATAGGCAAGGGGCCCCAAGTAGCCAAAACAATCCTGAAAGGAAGAACTGTATCAGAGGGCTTCCATTTTCCAATTTCAAACCTTACAGAACAGCTACAGTAATCAAGATAACGTAGTACAGGCCCAAACACACATATATAGGTCAATGGAGTAGAACTCAGAGCCCATTAAAAAACCTTTATGTTAACGGTCCATTGAATTTTGACAAGTCGCACATAAGGGAGAGAACAGCTTTCGAACAAAGGATGCTGGAACAACCTGGTATCCACGTGCAAGAGAATGAGGCTGGACCCTTCTGTATACCAGACACAAAAATTATCCCAAGATGGATCACAGACCTAAATGTAAGACAGAAAACTATAAAAGTCTTAGAAGAAAATGCAGGGATACGCTTTGTGGCCCTGGATTAAATGATGTTTTTTTTTTAGATATGAAACTGAAAGAACAAGTGGGGGGAAAAAAGATTATTTGGATGACAGCAAACTTTTCAACATTTTTCATGCAGTTGCTACCATCATCCAAGTGAAAAGACAACGATATGAGGGAAAAGTATTTGAAAAACATATGCTTTAAGGGACTGGTATTCAGAATATAAAGAACATTTACAACTCAGTAAAAAGACAACACAAGTGAATCATGGGCAAGGGATGTGAATAGAATGTCTCCAAAGAAGATATACAAATAGCCAATAAGCACACGAAAAATATGCTGAACGTCATTAGTCATTAGGGAAATGCAAATCACAACCACAGTGAAATACAACATCGCACCCACTCAGATGGCTATGATCAAAATTCAGAAAACAGTAAGTGTTGGCAAGGATATGAAGATATTGGAATCTTTTTACATTGCTGGTGGGATATTAAAATGCTGCTGTCACTTTAGAAAACGATTTGGCAGCTCCTCAGATGTTAAAATTGGAGTTACCATATGACACAGCATTTACACCCCTCGATGTGCACCCAAAGGAAATGAAAACCTGCACCCTCCAAAAACTTGTTCATAACTGCTTATAGCAACCTTATTTTTAAGAGGCAAAAAGTGGAAACAACAGAAATGCCTATCAGCTGATAAGTGGAAGAATAAGATGTGGCTATCGTCGTACAAAGGAATACTAGTCAGGGTGGAAGACAAAGTCTCGAAGCGGGCGACATTATAACATTATGCTCAGGGAACGAAGCCCGTCACAAAAGGCCACACATACATGATTCCATTTATATCAGGTGTCCAGTATCAGCCAGAAATTCATAAAGAAAAGTGTCTCCGTGGTTGCCTGGGTTAGGTAGGATGGAAAGGGAAAGGGCTCCCACTGGGTATGGGGATACTTGGGGGGGAGGTGATGAAAGTTCTCTGAAATTCATTGTGGTGATGGTTGCACAATGGTTGAATTATACACTTTGAAGGGGTGACTCTTCCAGTTTGTCAATTATATCTCGATGAAGATGTTAAGACCTGACTTAGCTGCGTCTGTTCATGATTTACCATCATTCATAACATAAATTCATGGGTCACCTGGGTGGCTCAGTCGGTTAGGAGTCCCACTCTCGATTTTAGCTCAGGTGGTGGACCTCGGGGTCTTAAGCTGGAGCCCCAGGTCAGGCTCCACGCTGGGGTTGGAGTCTGCTTAAGATCTTTCTCTCGCTTTCTCTCTGCCCCTCTCCCCCAGTTTTCTCCCCTCTCTCTAAAAAAAAAAAAAAAAAAAAGCCCACAAATTCATAAGCTTTGTTTCATTTACCCAGATCTCTTCATGTTACTCCATAAAGCTTGTTGGCACCAAAACTAACCTCCTTTGCAGTTATCTTAGTGGTGTTCAGGTAATTAGAAGACATTGTTTCCATGCCCAGATTTTGTCTTCATATTTTCATATGTCTACTGGCCATTTTTATTTGCAGTTCTTGCTGTATCTCAATACAGATAATCAATTTTATTGCCTGGGCGGATAAAGCTACTCTCCTTCATCAACTGCCCATGAGCCATCAAGGACTCTTCTTTCCTCCAGGGGTCCTGGCTCCAGGAACTGGAGTGGGCATCTGCAGGTCCTCTCTCCCTTCATACCTACTCACCACCTGTGTCAGCTCTCCCGATCCCTCTCTAAACTGTCCTCCCCTTCTACTTCTGTCCCCATCCTGACTTTTTGTCTTATAATCCCAAGGTCAGAATATTCCATACCCTCTCCTTACCCTTTGTCCTACCTATTGTTTCTCCTCACCTAACTCATTAAAATGAATGACTAAAAATATCTTTCTCTGTGCAATTTGGGGGGGCTAAAAAATATTATTTCCTCATTGTTAAATGCAATCTTTTGGCATTTAAATGCATCCATTTACCGGCCACATCCCACTTCCCCTGGTTATTTCTAGTATTCTGCACTAACTAGTTTTCTACCCTAATCAGGCTGCTCTAATTCCCACATGGAAGCAGACCTGGCAGATTTCAACCCCATATCTATACACACATTTTGCTTCTACTTTAAAATTTCTCCGTCCACTCCCTCCACTCATTTATTTTTTTATCAAGTTAAAGGTCCATTCACTTAAATATTTCTTTCTCATCAGTTTGGGGAGGAGAACTCTAGATTTAGAGAAAATTATTGAATCCCGGATCTACCATTTGTGATAAAAGTTCAGGGAATCTGCTGGAGATTCTTTCCCCCTTCCTCTCCCTCTGTTCCTCTCTTCTCCTCACACTCTGTCTCCCCCCACCTCTAAAATAAGTAAATAAAATCTTTAAAATGCATATGTTTTGGATTAAATATGTTACAGTTCATATTTATCAAATTATGGCATTAGGTCTTTTGAAATAAATAAGCCTTTCATCTCTGCAGTGTTTCTTATATTATTTGTGTAAATAAACTGTAAAAAAATTAAGTATCAGTATATGTGTGGTACTGTGACTGAAATCAGGACCTGGAAGGGACACGTGCCCTGCCATGTTTGTGAGCACCCAGGGTACAGAGGCAACTTAGGTGCCCATCAACAGAGGAATGAATAGAGAAAACATCATAGAGTATCACTCAGTCATGAAAAAGAAGGTTGTCCTGCCACTTGCAAGAACATAGAAGGAGGGACCTTGAGGGCGTTATGCTAAATGAAAGAAACCAAACACAATGAGAAATACTATAGGATTTCACTTACGTGTGGAATCTAAAATCGTCAAAATCAGAGAATAGAGACCAGAATGGTGGCTGCCAGGGGTTGGGGGCAGGGGGAACAGGGAGTGGAAGGTCCAAGGGTACCAAGTCTCAGTTCTGTGAGATAAATAAGTTGTGGAGATCCAGTGCACAGCACACTGCCTGTAGTAGACAATGCTGTATTCTATACTTAAAATTTGCCGAGAGGGTACGTCTTATATTAAATGTTCTTACTACACACACACACACACACACACACACACACACACACACTAATATCGACAATAATAATAAGGGGGATGGAAGAGACTTTGGGGGGAGACGCATATATCTGCAGCCTTGATTTTGGTGATAGTTTCATAGGGGTACACTTCTCTGCATACTCACTGAGTTATATATGTTAAGTATCTACATCTTTTCACACGTCAATTCAAAAATGTGCTAAAAAATAGGTGTGATTCTGCCCAAGTAGGAAGCACACACCACCACCTACTACAACACACCACCTAAGATCAGTCATACCCGATCTGCTTTAAGCTAATGCCATGAGTCTCCTAATCAGGCAATCGATGTCGTGGCAACGTCATATTAGTCCAAATACTTCAAAGCACATTCTGTCGATGCCTCTGCTTCTTATAGACCAGGCACACACAGAAATTCACAGACCAGCCCTGGTCCATACAAGCCTGTCAGAATCGTATCATGATTGTCTATGAAGATGATTTTAAATGCTAGGGCCCTCAGCACTTCCGTAGCAAGTTTCCTAAAAACGGAACATAAAAACATGTTACATCCATAAAAACAACATTAAATGAGAACCCACTGTGCACTGTGGCGGGGATGTCAAGATGTGTAAACCCCTTTTCTCTTCTTCCTGCCTTTTCTTATGTCCTCTGACAGCTGGGTGCCTATTCTGAAAACCTTCCACAGGCAGGTGAAACTCAAAGGTCTAGATGATCACAGTCCCGATTCAGGGGTGCTAGGAACACACTGAAGGAGTCAGGTTTTATTTAGAAATAATTCCCTTATCTCCTGAGATCCCATATTGAATAGGCTTACTACCCCATACCAGACAATGTACCATTATTCCGGAAGTGACTCCGTGCCAGATTTGTTTGGCTTGCCTGCTTGAGCGGCTTGTCTTACTTAGTATTTCAAATACACGATTCTCCCGAATGTGGGTGCCCACAGCTCTACGTGGGTGCACACGTGGTAATGACAACTGGCCCGGAGTGGATGTGACCGAGTACCAAGGACCATCTGACTGACAGCATCATGTCAGTGTGCTGATGCCTCCCAAGAGATAGCAGGCTATGATCACCATCCCAGGTCACAAAACAAAAGGAAACTCATTTCATAATAACCAACCCTGGTTTTGGTCGGTATGAAACATTGAGGGGTCCGCATACAACTCTCAGAAATCCATAAAAGCTCTGTTTCCTCTCCCACGGAGAAATGCATCGTCAGCAAGCACTCTGCCAGGATCTGGCAAACATTGTCCTTGGAAGTCTATGCCAAGAGAATAAGGCAGAGCAAATATTGGTTTCTGTTATGTAAACAAGTCATGCTCTTCTGTGCTACAAGTTGAACTAATGGGAAGGTAGACAGTCCTTAGCATGGGCATGTCCCCCAGATGAGACACGTTCTCCCTTCAAACTGATGAGGCCTGATAAATATATTTTGTTAATAGGAACTGCATTTCACACCAGACAGTAATTACCGCATCACAGAGAGATCCTTCTCCTCTCTCCAGTGTTTTCAGCAACCTCGTGGGACAGACAAAGCCTAGTGTACGCATTATAAGTAAGACAAGAAAGGAAGCAAATCTATTCATTTTATCAGATTACTCTAAATAAGCCATTTATTATAAAGCATCACATCAATCAAGATTTCATAGACCAGATTTCATACTGAGAGTAACACTGCATACTAACTGCAGTCTAAGAATGAGTTCTGAACACAATTAAGTAGTAAGTCATGTGACTAATTTTTATGAAGCCTGATAGTAGCCTGCTTAATTATTAAATTATTTAAAATTTGCTTAAATTTTGACTGATTCATACTACTTGTGATATTTTGTACCACTCAATGTGAAACACAATTTTTAAATGTTATCCAAAAATAAAAAATATATGTAAGTATATGTATGTAACAACTTTCATTTGTTTTTCCTAAAAAGTCATTTGCCAAATATGTTCATGTAAAATGAGCAAATAAAAGCAGTTTAACATCAGGGCACAAAATTAAAATATTCATTTCAATGTAAAAATTACACTTTAGATACCCAAGTTTCAATGAATGGCAACAAAAACCAGTGTTAATGTGAAATTAAGTGCAAAGCATGCACAAAAAGCACAAAATTGCCCAGTGCACTTAGTTTTTGAATACCATTTTACTATAATCTCCAAAGTAAATATTTAATATGAAAAGCATCATGTCTATGTAATTAAAAATGCAGTTTCCTACCAGAAATTGTATCCTGACAAATGTGGCTTGAGTGTATTCCTGCTACAACTGAATCAATTTCACACTCACTCACCTCCCTGTCTCCGGGAGGTGGTCCATTCATTGGTTTGATGTTGCCATAGCAACCGTGCAACATGGTAACAGGCCGCTGGGTGCGTGGTTCAGGTCTGGGTGTACGTTGCACTGCCTCATGCAAATAGCAGCACCGCGCCCTCACAGAGGGGCCTCTCTGCTCATTCTGAGCCTGGGATTTTAACGTTGGTATTTTAATTCCAATGAATGATAATTCAACACTAACAATCCAATGTAAGATTCATTTTTGATTGATCATCATGAGACATCGGGTGGTACTACACTGTGGTGTTCCTTGACAATCTTCCTGGTAGAGTGATGTGTCTGTCCTTGTTTCTTAGGTTTGCAAGACAAAGTGCCACAAGCTCCATGGTTTCAAAGCACACAAAACTCCGAGGCCAGGAGTCCGGAATCGGGTTGTGGACAGGGCTGCGCCCCAGGGGAGAATCCATGCCTTCCTCTCAGCTCCCAGGGGCTGCCACCTGGCATTGGGGGTCCCTGGTTTGTACACATGCTTCCTCCATCTCTATGTCTCTGTCTCTGGCTTCACGGAGCCGTCTTCTCTCTGTGACCATGTCCCAGTCTGTGTCTCCGGTAAGGACACGGGTCACACCAGAGTCTGGCTGCTCTAAGAACTGATCTTAACTAATGACTTCTGCAAAGACCCTATTTCCAAACAAGGTCACCTTCAGGGGTTACAGGATGTGTGCGGGGGTTTAGGACTTCAACAGAGATTTGGGGGAAGGGGCACAATTCAACCCACAGCCATGCTATTGAGGGAACATCTGTACAAAATGAAGGAAAATCTAAGGTCACATGAGTGCACTGCTTCCTTTGTCTGTGGGGATGGACTGACACGGGTCACACAGTGTGCTCTGAAGAGTGGTAGTTTCGCACGTCCCAAGGGACGGGCTGTGACAGGGAGTTAGTGCTGCTCTGTCCCTCATCCCTGCACTCTAGGGTATCCCTGTGGGCTCCCATCCCTGTAGGGGGGCAGCAGGAGCAGAGGGAGGAGCCAGCTCTGCCAGGATGCTAAGAAACTCCCCGGGGACATCTGCATTTAGCCCCCCTCAGAGAAGCTGGGTGGATGGAACAGCCTTGTCTGTGCAAGGATGAATGCCCCCTTCCCCTCTTCACTTCCTCAGGCTAGTTGTGGCCCACGTCCTTTTACAGGGACTTCATCTGCAAACACCTTACAGAGCCCCCACTGTGCCTCCCTCTCCACAGCTTCAAATCTTCGTGTTTTTTTTTTTTTTTAAGATTTTATTTATTTGAGATTGGGAGGGAGGAAGCATGGAGAGGTAGAGGGAGAAGGAGAAGCAGACTGTCCGCTGAGCAGAGAGCCCGATGCGGAACTCGATCCGAAGACCCTGGGATCATGACCTGAGCCGAATGCAGATGCTTAACGACTGTGCCACCCAGGCACCCCTGAAAATCTAATTCTTAAGAGCTTTTAAGTATTTGATTTGTACCCTTTAAAATGCTTTTTTTATCACTACATAAGAATAAAATTAGAGAAAATGCACGTGGGGTCCTTCAGTTTCTTTTTGCATAATCCCTTTGCCTTTGTAAGTGCTGAGCTGGCATTTCAACCCTTTCCTTTCAATAGTTTATTTACCTATTTTCATCCATTCTATTTATACAATTGAACATTTTTCTTCTAAGGTTTGAGAGTAAACATACCATTTCCCACGTTGAGCTGGGAATCAATGGCAATTGTCCCCAGTTTCAAGTAAACCACAGTGGTCTTGCTCAAACTGTGCTTTTGATACTGGCTGAATGAGTAGCAACCGGCATTATTTCCAGACTCGAAAATATCAGACTCTCTCCCATATGGTAACAAGCATTGTTTGTGAAACTTGTGCTTCACTTATAATTTACACTTCTGTTTCAGTTACAAGTGTGTACTCGTGTGTGTGTGTGTGTGTGTGTGTATAAATATGTTTGGCACAGAGTGAAATGTAATAGTTAATGCACTTTGTGATAAAAAAAAATCTGAAAGCCACTTCCCTTCAGAGACCTCTCCCATTTTGCCTGAGCACTGTCAAATGTCCTCTGAGTTCAGCTAATGCATGTGTCCCTGACTTCATTCACCGTCCTACAGAGTGATGGCTCATGAGCCCTTGATGAGAACTTGTGGAGGAAGTGGCTGAAAAGGTGAGCAATCGGCTGAGGGACACACACGGGTCCAAACGTCTAATGACCCGGTTTTGAGGAGACCCGGATAGTCAACAGCGACTATTAAACACCTGCTAGGTGTTCAACACCAGCTAATAAGAGCAACTACAGAGTTAGATTTCTGTACAGTCTGAGAAGTTTGCACTTATTAGATAACACCCAGCTCTCTTCCACGTTCAGGGGAGACCTTCAGCAGAAGAGTCGAGGGCACCGAGGTGTGGGATAAAAGATGGTAAACGAAGATGGGATCTGCGCAGCCAGTACAAGCTGGAGCACATGAACCTCACCCCCACCCCCAGCCCACAACCAGCACCAAGTAGAGATGAATAAGACCGTAACTGGCGTTCAGTTACGATGGCAAAATAGTAGCTCAGACTTGTGAGCTAAGACCATAAAGGGAGCAACTCAAGGCAAAAGAAGGAAGAACACTGGAGATAGGAGTTTACAGAAAAGTCTGTGAGGTGAGCACTGACCTCAGATTTCTGCCTTTAGTTAAAGAACAGCAAAAGCAAAGATGCAGGGAAAGAAGCGGGGAAAAAAAAAAAAAAAGTAAAGATGGTCAGAGTCACAAGATAGGGCAGAACCACAGAAGTCAGACCAACGGGGCACCTAGGTAGCTCAGTGAGTTAAGCGTCTGCCTTTGGCTCCGGTCAGGATCCCAGGGTCCTGGGATAGAGCCCTGCCTGGGGCTCACTGGTCGGGGTGGAGCTTGGCCTGCTTTTCCCTCTCCCTCTGTCTGCTACTTTTCCTGCTTGTGCTCTTTCTCTCTCTCTCTCTCTCTGTCTAATAAATAAATTAAAAGAAAAAGAAAAAGAAATCAGACTAGAAAAACTACAAGAAACCCAGGTATGACCATAGCGTACGATTTCTGTCACTTGTTGGCATGTCCACACAGCCCTTGCTGACCTGTTGGGTCGATGAGCAGAGTGTAAAATTGATTCTGTGTGCCCAAATGCAGAGACCCCCAAGGAACTTCAGAGCCCTTGGAGGAAACACAGTGCCGCCGTGACTCGGGAAGTGTGCTGGGGCTTCAGGACAGGGCAGAGTGTCTGGGATGGTGGGCCTGCACGTCGGAGCCAGCAGCAGCAACGGTCTTTAACCTGGGGCTGTTTTAAAGCACGTGTTTGTCCGCGGAGCACCAGTGCCGCCAGCAGCAGAGGAAGAAGGGGAGCACAGAAGGGCCGCAGAACGCCCCTGGGGGCCACTGAGAGGTCGGGGCGATGAGCACGCAAGACTCACTGGCGGAGGCGCAGCCCTGAACAGTATCTGCCGAGGCGGGAGGGGGGGCGTAGGGGAGGCGAGGTTAGAAAACAACCCACAGCAATGCTGCTGGCCGTCAACACCACCCCCCTGTTCCCACCGCAGGAGCAGCACATCTGGGATGACTCAGGAACCCGACAGCTGGAACACACAATCCCTGCTGATGCCACTCCCAGGGCAATGAGAGCGCCCAGATCAGTAAGCACGAACTTGGGGTAAACTACCACTAAGTGCAGGGACCAGTGTAGACAGGGCTTCCGATCCAGACTGGCGGGCTCATGGACGCTTCCTGGGGAGGAGCAGTGAGGGTCAGAGCCTGAGGGTGGAGGAAAATCAGCCTGGCCAAGGGCAGATAAGCAGACGGGGCAAGAGGGAGGGCGGGCCGTGGAGCACACACAGTTCACGGCCGCCACACGTGTGTGCAATAGATGAGACGCGCTTGAGAGCGTGTTTCGTGACAGTTCATTCTGCTATAAGGAGGAGATACAGCAGCAGTGTCCGAGGTCAACTGCAGGGACGCTGGCAGCTGGCAACACACAGCAACACACCCCAGACCCAGCAGCTATGAGTCCTGGGTTAGGAAGGGCCCGGGCAGAACCGAGAAGAGAGTGGGGGAGCTCTGAGACAGGCCAAAGACAGATGGAATAAATACAAATAAAACCTCCTTCCCCGAACAAGAGTGTAGGTCTGGATGGTAACCACGGCAGGACCAAACCATTACCTTGTCACTTCTGGGGTGACAGCTCTGTCACCCGTGGGTGACATGCAATACTGACCCCACATATCCTCCACCCAAGGAAAGCAGAGAAATTCCACGTCTGACAGCAGCCAGGTGAACCTACAATTCAATACAGAAAGTGCATGACATTGACCCAGGGCACCTTCTACCCACAGGCCACTGGACTGAGCCTCAGTTTGGAGCCTGAAAACCCCATCATCATCGTCAGTGTCCTCGGACTACCCTAGCATGGGCACCTGCCTCCTGGCTTTCGATCCTAGAGACATCAACTCTCTCATCTCTTCCTTTGTTCTTCCTGTGCGTTTCAAGTGAAGTTAATCAGCAGAATGATTGAGGCATTTTAATTCGGTGACATGAGCCTTTCTGTTTTGCAACCTCTGGGACAGGCTGCTGGAGGTACACCTGGAAGTGCCCTTGCCCTGGGACCACTCCCCACACATCAGTACCCACGAAGAAAGCCCAGAAAAGGTAGTGTGCTTAGAAGGACAGCATTAGCTGTGGAATAATAAGAGACCAGCTGAGAAAAATAGTCAGGGATCAGATCAGAAAAGGCCTTTCTCACAAAGCATAAGGGTGAAGAATTCCTCCCCTAGGCAACACAGAACCGTGGGAAGATTTTACAGAGCAAAACCAGGACGACATGTGGGAAAGTTCTGGACTAATTGTGGAGAATGCATGCGGTGGGGAGGGCTAGATTAGGGGTTAAGAGAGTAATGACCAATTTGGGTGGGAAATAAGGAACATTAAGGAGACTCTTAACTGTAGGACTGAAAAGGAGGAACCACAGACAAGAGATGACAAGTGGGCAAGACCAAGAGATGAGAGAATTGAGAATAAAACATTGGAACCACAGCCAGGCGGGGCCAGCTGTTCAAATGTGGGACAAGGCAGCAGAAGTGGACCTGGAGGGAGGGGGCAGGCCGCGAGTTCAATCTCAGACCTGGGGAGCCGGTCACAGAAAGGGTCTACTACGCGGTTGGGTAGGTGAGTCTAAAAGAGGAGACAGAGGAGGTTGAAGTCCTAGGCAAGGAGATTTCCAGGTGTAACTGCAAGATGAAGCCGAAAGATGAACCTTCCCAGGGGATCCTGCAGCGTGAAAACAGTAAAGATGGAACCCCAATATTTAAGAAAAGAATGGATCTGAGAACATGTTTGGATTCTTTGGAACCCCGATATTTAAGAAGAGAATGGACTAAAATGAGCACGTGAAGGAGCGCGAGGAAGAACTGCTCATCAGGGTGACGGAGCTATATGGGTCTTACAAAAGGCAAGGAAGAAAATTCCTGAAAAGACACAGGCTCAGGGCCGCATGGTGCAAAGCATAATCAGCTCTTCACTGCATAAGACGTCAAGTGCATTTTCAAGCACGTGCAGTTCGTGTGGATAAAGTATTTCTGTTGAAGCTGCCTCCTCAAAGAACACGTTCACACTGCTGACAAAGAGAGAAAGAGGAAAATTCTGCAATGCTTTCTCCCAAATGCAGTAATTTCATTTTTGAAGCGTGAGCAGGGGTTCAGTGAATGTGTTTTTAATTGAAAAAGCAAATTTAGAAGAGAAGGATAGCTCTGGTAAGTATAATAAAGTAAAGACGAACAATAATCATTACTCCCTTCCTTGAGTTTAGTCCATTTCTATGACCGATCCACAGACACAGCCCTCGAATCATCTCCAAGCGCCGTAAGTGACTCAAAACCACTTGCCTTAGTTAAAAGTCATGACCGGATACAAATGGCGAATCTCACATTGCCAGCTTGCTTTTCTATTTTAAACTCTGTTTGTACTCTAGCAGGTGAGAGGAAAACTATTTTTATGCTTTCTTTAAGGAATAAAAGACTCCATATTTAGGTACAAGGTGTTAAGTCTAAGCGCCAACGTCGCTTGAAGGGTGATTTTCTGACATTACTGAGCCCACATGCTCAGTGTCTTTACCCACAAGTGATATTTGAACTAAAAGCTCAAGGGTTCAGTGGGGCCAGACTACCAGGCAACTGCAAAGACTTTGTTCTTTCCAAGAACCCTGGGCACAGCTGCCAAAGGGCTGACGCCACTGCGAGGAGCAGCCCAGCAGCTCTGTCACACAGCAGATGGGGGAGGGACGGTGTCGCCGGGGCTAACTGCCCCCGAGGCCAGCTGTCCCTCCTCACTGCTCACATGCTTCACTTCTTCCTGCCTGTCAGCCATCCAGGCTGCGGGTGCACAGAGACAGTGAGATGGTCTGCCTGCCAGCTGGCCCTGTCAAGGCCATGGACATGGAACAGAGCTGGATTCAGTTCCAAATTCATGGGAGATCACCCAAGACAGAAGCCCAGAGGATCTTGCCCAAGGATGGGCCAGAGAGCCTGCAGGGAATGTGGGCTCATTGTTATTCCTTCTACTTTGCATTATTACCAAAATTGCCTCTATCCTAAATTTGTTTTTTGTTTGTTGTTTGTTTTTAATTAAGACATCTTTTGAAGAAGTTTTAGGTTCACAGTAAAATGAGGGGAAGGCATGAGATTTCCCATATGCCCTTTCCCCCACAATGCACAGACTCCCCCATTATCAACATCCTCCTCCAAAGTGGGACATTTGTTGCAACCAAGGATGCAACATCGACACATTGGATGCAATGGACGCAGAATCCATAGTTGACATTAGGGTTCACTCTTGGTGCTGTGCATTCTGTGGGTTTGGACAAATGTATAATGACCTATGTCCCCATTATAGTCAAAGAGAGTCATTTCACTGCCCTAAAAATCCTCCACGATCTGCTTATTTATCCCCTCAACCTCAAAACCTTAACAACTACCAATCTTTTGACTTTCTCCATAGTTTTGCCTTTTCCAGAATGTCACAGAGCTGGAACTGTATAGTATGTGACCTTTTCTGATGGGTTTCTTTCACTTGGTTCTATGCATATAAGATTCCCCCATATGTTTTCATAAATTCATAGCTCATTTCTTTTTAGTGCTGCATAATGATCTATTGTCTGGATGTACCACAGTTTATTTCTCTATTTATATACCAAAGGACATCTTGGTTGTTTCCAATTTTTGGTGATTATGAATAAAGCTGCTATAAATGTCCAGGTACAGGCTTTTGTGTGGACACAAAATTTTAATGCCTTTGAGTAAATAGTGAGGAGAACAGTGGAGGATCATATGGTGAGAGAATGTTTAGTTTTGTAAGAAACCACTAAAATGCCTTCCGAGAGGGCTGCGCCATTTTGCATTCTCACCCGCGGTGAATTAGAGTTCCTGTTGCTCCCTGTGCTATTTGCTGAACTTTAACCATTTTCAATGTCTGCTAGAATAGTGGGAGTTGTACTGGTGTTTTTCCCCACGATTTTTTACAGTATTTCCATTATTTCAATATTCCGAAAGCTCTTGATCCCAGACGTGTACCAGCATCAGTCGTGCCCCCTCTCCCCACGCCCACCATGTGCCAACACAACGTTCTTTCTCTTCCTAAAACGGATGTCCTCTGCTACCTTAGACATAAAGTTTAATGTGTCCCATCATATGCTCCATTCTACCAGTCACTGCTGACACATCAAATACTTACTCTCTCCTCTACATAGTTGCTCATTGCTACTATAACAAACTATTACAAATTTACAAGAATGTATTATTTAATAGTTCTGGTATAGAGAAGTTCAAGACGAGTTTCACTGGGGGAAAGAATCCAACTGTCAGTAGTAGTGTGTTCAGTCCAAAGGGCCCAAGGAGAATCTGTCCCCTTGTTTTTCCAGCTTCTAGAGGCTGTCTGCATTTCTTGATTTCTGGCTCCTTTCCCATTTCCAAAGCCAGCGACATCTTCTATTCTCTCCCTCACTCTAGCACTCCTGCTTTTTATAAGGACCTTTGGTCTTATTGGAACCACCCAGATAATCCAAGATCATCTTCCTGCTCAAGATCCTTCATTTAATCACACTTGCAAAGTTCCTTCGGCCATATGACATATTCATAGGGTCTGGCATTAAGCCAGTGATACCTGTGGGGGAGCATTTTTCTGTTCGCCACATATGAGAATCTAGCAATCAGTAAGGCACTTTTCATATTTCTGTCTTCAAGAATATTGCAGTCCAATTAGAAGATACTGCTGTGAGGAATGCTTGGGTGATTCAGTCAGTTGGGCATCTGCCTTCGGTTTAGGTCATGATCCCAGGGTCCTGGGATTGAATCCCATATCTGGCTTCTTGCTACATGGGGAGCCTGCTTCTCTCTCTGCTTGCCACTCCTCCTGCTTGTGCTTGCTCTCTCTTTCTCCCTCCCTTTCTGTCACATAAATAAATAAAATCTTTTTTAAAAAGGGTAATAATATTGTGATAGATGTTAGTGGGTGTGTGTGTGTGTGTTGCAGGATTTTTTCAGAATCATGAAGTGAAGCACACACTTTAAGCCAGAAAGAACTGCGGCAGTAGTCGGATCTTTCTAGATAATGGGGTAAACAATCTGTCCACGAGTGAACAATAATCAAGTGCATGAAGAGTCGGAGTAGGAATGGATGGATGATGGGGACCGGATGAGGAGAGAGAAGCCAACAGAGGACTGGGCAGTGGCTAGATGCTGGTTCTTTTCACCACAGTGTAATGAAGGTGCAACTGAAGGAAATGAAGAGAAGTGGAAGGCTCAGGGCTCCTCAGCTTCCTTAACGTAGATTCGTGCACCAGCTTGAGGCGGGGGTGAAGCCAAGACCAGAAGAGCCAGCTGGAGGCCGTGGCATGTCCAGGGTGAAGATAAAGGCCTGACCTCGGCGTGGGCAGTGGTGCTCAAGTAAGGAGACAGGCATCAGACACATGACAGGGAAGCCCTTTTCCCAGGTGCCCGGGGAAGACGCTGGTCCTATGGAACACTTGCCAGACCCACTTGTGTGAGGTTAAATTCCAACCTGGATTCTCTCCATGCCTTCCCACCTGGGCTGTCACCACGTCTTGTCTCTGTCCAGACAACTCTTCAGACTTAAAATGTCTCTCGTATCTTCCTCTCTTAACCCAGAATAAACATTAGCAAGTCTTTATCGAGCATGCACCGTGTGGAGGAAACTACAGTGGGTACGGAGAATAAAAAGAGCCCCAGAGATAAATGTTTCTGGGGTGATGGATGATATTCAAGAATTAACCTGCAAGATTTTCAGAAGCCGGACCATGCGCTATAGATGATACGATAAATCACCCTCCCCTAGTTTATTAAGCCACTACTAGGCACAGAGAGGCTCTGTGGAAATATGGAAATACGCCCGGCGAGCGGGTCCAGGTTTTGCTGTGTGGTGTTTTGTGTTGTGGCTGTTTTGTCAGAAACACAGGGACCAGATGCCTGTGCTCTTGGGTCACTGGGAGAATCAAATAAAGTAACAAGCAGAGGGTCATTGAACCTCTCGCAGGCTCTCGGTTCTAGCCTGGTCCTCCTTGTTTGGTGCCAAGACCAAACTCAAGAGATTAAGACAGAAAACAAACGTACTCTCTGAGGCCGGAGTGATGAACGATTCATACAAGAACCCGGTGAAATGTCGAGGAGAGCAGGCTTTGTGGCTGGGACACGCCTGGGTCATCCTCAGGGAGCCACACATGTCACCCACCTAGGCCTGTCGAGTCTCAGGACCACCAGCTCTGCCAGTGTACCCGGGCACGCCAGCCAAGTCGCGGGCTTCCTGTGCGTGCGGCCTCACGAGAAACAACGCTTATTAAACTTTGTCAGGGAAGGAACAAAGATGCCTGCTAAATTTGCCTTCAGTTACCAGTCTGCAATTTGTGCTCTAGAATTTATTTGCTCAGTGTTAACTGTAAGAAACTTCATTTAAATATAAGTAAAGACCAATCATGAAGACACCCAAGACCTTGCCTGAAGATAGCAGAGATGGGCTTGGAAGGGAAGGGCAGGGAGAGGGAAGAAGCTGGTGTTGTATCTCGTTTCATTTACTCAACAAGTACATTTTCAGCATTTATTATGCACCATGGGCTATGAACAGTGCTGGGGATCAACACAGAACAAAACAAACGCTCTTCTCAGAATGTAATTGTTATGGAGAGAAGCATATAATAAACAAAGAAAGGTACTGTGTTTCACTACTATAAAAAAAAAAAAAACTTTCAAAGGTGTGAATGCATGTCTATATATAAAAAGACAACAAATCTCCAAAACCTATATGAGGAAAATTGTAACACACTCCAGGGAGACATAAAAGTAACCCTGAACAGATGGGGATACAGGCCATGTTCCAGGAATTTTAGTATTGTAAATACTCTCTAGCATTAAAATAGAATTTAAAAAAAGCCTAAGAGTAGAGGCTTACATCCTATAAATTATATAAAATAAGATAAAGTATTATTATATCAAAATATTATATAAAACATAATTCGGCGGGAGTTATCTTATGCCTCGAAATATAAATAAAAAAACTTTGCAAGCAATATGTTAGATAATATTAATCTGTGAAAACAAGCTCTGAATTCACCAGCAAGCCCGGAACTCTGTGTGAGGAGAATGTAGAAGCTGACCGGACAAAACCAGTTGACAGCAAATAAATTGGAACCAGTAGGTAATCATCATATCTTATCATTTAATCTTTGTGAGAAAAAAAAAGACAGATATTCTAGACCATTCCCAGCCAACAAAACAGCCATTTAAAACCCTGGCTTCTATAATACTGTGCACACGGCGTTCGGACGCCCTGTCACGGTGTAGGAGTTATTCTGACTGATTACCCTCTTTACTGTTTCCTCCTAAATGAAACTAGTCGTTGTTGATAAGATGTATGTATGTGAGCGTACGCACACCGTGCACACACACACACACAGACATCGTATGCACACATCTCCCACACCCAGTGCTTGCTTGTGGAATAACAAGAATACAATTCAGTCTTTTTAAATTTTTTATGAAAAAAGAGAGAATTTTTAGGTTTTTCTCATTTTTAAGTGAGATTGCGACAGGGTATGAAAATAAATGGTAATTACAGCATAAATAAGCACAAACAAATTTCTCATGTGGTAAGAAAGGCCTGTGCGGCTCGCCAGAGACACAGAGCCTCAACCTCAGACTCTCACCTGGGTTCCATTGATTGGATATTGCTTATATTAGGCATGAAACCACATTAGAGAGGGTGGGAGAAAAAATGTAAATATTAGGTCACTTTTCTTTCCTGCAAAGCCATATTTTTTTCTGGATAGAACAGAATCTTTTCTCCGATAAGTTCCTTTTCTTTCTTTTTCACCACAGGAAAGTGTTATAACACGCAAAAGATAGCCAAGGGGAAGAGAGACTGGTACAGTGCGATTGTCAACCGCCGATTTCTGTATGAAATGCTACTACAGCTGGCCTGCCACCATCAGCGCCTCCTCCCCATGGTGGGAGCAGGACCTTGGAAACTGCACACAAGGACAGACACACGTGGCTAGGATCTCTCGGCCACATTGTTTCACTAACTCATATTAGTGCAACTAGTTACAATAATTAATGAGCTTCCAAGAAACTCCATTTGCTAGTGTTGAAGCTTAAAGACCACAGTGGGCAGTTGGAAGCAAGAGTGGTTGATCTGCACCACCAGCATACCCAGGACCACTGCCTGTATATCATCCACACCAGCAAGCCATCACCACCGTCAGAATCCCCATCTCCACCATCATCAACACGTGACCTCCACCAACACCATCACGTCGGCAACAGCATGATGGCATGGTATGCTAGCAAACTGACTTTTAGCCTTGGAATACACTGTTTCTCCTAAAAAAAAAAAAAAAAAAAAAAAAGCTTGCAAGGAAGGAAGTCACTATCTTTCTAAAGGACTCCATATAGTTCATATAGGAAGAAAGCTTAGACTGAGGTAAATGAAAAACTGTAGAGACTCGCCCAACACTTTCTATTCAAAGGCAACAAAATGAGGGGAAGGCATGAGATTTCCCATATTCCCCTTCCCCCACAATGCACAGACTCCTCCACTATCAACATCCCCCTCCACAGTGGGACATTTGTTGCAACCAATGATGCAACATCGACACATTGGACGCAATGGACGCAGAGTCCATAGTTGACATTAGGGTTCACTCTTGGTGCTGTGCATTCTGATGCCTCCATGGTCTTCCCTCAAAACCACACTGTCTCTTGCAAAGTATAAATGAGGTAATGTCTGAACTCGAAGGGGCAGTGACAAGTTCAAAAGAACGATCCGGAGTAGAAAAGGAGGAGAGGAAGTGCCCTCACCACTCGGTCCACGCACTGACGATTTCCGCTTATTGAAATCCCATCTCTTAGTCCAAGCCTGCTCATCCAGCCTGAAGAGATCTGGCTAAGATCTCCACGGCCGGGCAACCAGTGCCTTCCAAAACATGGCGCACCTTCACGTGCACCGCCTACCAACTTAATCGGCAAGCTCTTGGATGGCAGACACTGAATATCCTACTTGTGTTTAACCGCGGCAGTCCACCATGTTGCTCTTGGAAATAACCTAACGAAGATCCTGTAAACGACTGCCTGAAATCCAGAAAGCTTTTCTCCTGGCTGAGAGGAAGAATAGGTGGTGGCCATATTGCAATGTCCCTGGAGAGTCAATGGTACGCATCTCTTCTCAACTCTGCGTTCAGTAACATCACATCAGGAGCTTGAAACCAGCCTTGGTGGAAGTCTGCATACTTTAGAAACTAGGAAACACTACCATCAGGGCTCCCTCTCCCCTGACAAGAGCCAACTGGTAACATCACACACACGACTGCTTGCAGACCCGGGAGGGTGGACAACTATTCACCAGTCCTGCATTCTGTCCCGGGCCCTAGTGGAAGCTTACTAAGTGACTCTGAGCCAGCTCTGATTTCCATTGTCTAACTTCATCCTAGACAAGGGATAACAGTTACCACTTACCAACCTCACATGAGACTCTTTCTTGAGTGATCTGAAAGTCAGTTCTGAAATGTGTCCTACAAATACAAAATCCCATTATTTTGATTTTACTAAGAAACAAAGACGAGGTGAGACGTGGAAATATAAGCCCCACCTCCATGGGGATGTAATTTGTGTTGTGTCAGTGTGGTAAGTGGGAGCAGTGGAGACCGTGACATTTGCATAATTAAGCTTTCTGGGACTTAGTTACCAGTCCAATGGTATTGCAGTGAATATTTTCTCAGTTAACTTTCAGAAAGCAAATGAGGAAAATAAACATTTAGCACTGGTAAAGTGCCAGCCAAGTTTTATAATAAGCTACATTTGGGGCTGTGTATGTGTGTGTGTGTGTGTGTGTGTGTGTGTGTGTGTGTGTGGCAGAAAGAGAGAGAGAGAGGAAGAGAGAGAGAGATTTCTTTGAGATAAGTCTGCCCCAAACACATTATACACTTTAAAGTTCTTAGATGCACCTTCAAGGTCCTCTTAATACATTTCAATACTGTAAAGCTAACTGCCCAAAACAAGTCTATTTTCAGAAGAGCCCCCAAAGAGGGCGGTTTCAGTTTTCTTGTAATAAGAAACCACAATAAAAGATGGATAGGCGAGCTCAGGATGCAGCCATCTGGACTTCTGGCCAGAACTGACCATTGCTGCCTCCAGAATTCTCTGTCATCCAAATGCTGTTACTCTGGGTCATGTCCAGCCAGCCCCTGGCCTCGCTATGGTCTGCACCCCCATTTTCACACACAGAACACGGTCAAACCTGGGTAGTTTATAACCATGTGAATCTGCGCTTACGTAGAAAACCAGCAGCACAGCACAGCACAGCTAGTCAAGCAGCACACCACCATGGTCAAGGGTCACAATCTCAATATCATGGCAGTCGTTACCACCAAATCCTACTGCGTATTAGGAGCTTATCATATTGGAGACATTATCCCACATGTTCGTGTGGTCCTCATGGAAACTTGGAGGTAAATATCTCCATTTCATGGAAGCTAGGAAGGTCATCCAAGCACCACAAAGCCAGATACCATACCCAGTTCTGCCTCAAGGTGTCCAGGTCATGGTCACTGCTCAGCACAACCCCAGGGTATAAACTGGACACCACCCTCTTCCACTGCTCCTGTTACCTAAAATGTGATTCAACACATCTTTTTCTGTCAACCAATATCTAGAGTTTTACATGATTAACAAGCCTGTGACTTGCCTGCCACACAGAAATCTGATCTCCACATTCTTCCTATAGTAAGTTACATCATGAATTAGAATATTAATTTAAACACATGAATACACAGTGCCTAAAAACCATTAAAACCTAACATGGTATATGATAGTATGAGATTAAAAAAAAAAAAAAACCTAAGGAAATGATCATTCTCTATTAGCAAACTGTATGACCAAAAGCATTAATTAAAAGTAATCAGTTCACCTGGTCCATATACCTTGATCAAATAAGAAAATTAAGGAATCCTGTTTTGCTAAAGGAAGCCCTTATTTCATTAACTTATGTTAAACCTTACAGTGAGGTAGAAGTATTTACTATTGTGCATTTTACAGTCACAATAAATGTAGGTGATTATAATTAATCATCCAGCTTAGCTGGTTAAGCATCTGCCTTTGGCTCAGGTCATGATGCCAAGGTCCTGGGATTGAGCCCCGTGGGTCAGGCTCCCTGCTCAGAGGAGAGCCCTCCCTCTGCTGTTCCCCTGACTTGTGCTCTCTTTCTGTCTTTAAGATATTTTAAAAAATAAATAAAAAATAAACCGTAAAATTTCTTTCTACAAGCCAAACTTCCCAAGGAATCCTCTTTATTCCCTCAATAATAAATTTTCTTATCTTTCCAAATATCCATTTGATACCTTCCACAAAGAGAGGCTTGTGATATTGAAGAATGTTTTTTCTTAAAACAAGCAAGCATGATCACTTAAACAAAATCAAACATGGGACTTCTGCCGTGTTTTATCTGTTCACACCTGTCTTCAGGTTGGTGTTGACATATGGGTAAAGAAAACATTACATCTGTTGCACAACGATATAATCTTAATGTAACAATTATTTAAAATTATTAATTAATTACTATTATTTATTTATTATTAATTATTTTAAAATCAACACTGGCATAAAATATAGATGAGCTTCCTAACAATTCTCCCTGACTCCATCTTTGTTCCAGATATAGAAAACTGTTTCTTAAGAATACTTTATGTGGGGGGCATCTGGGTGGCTCAGTGGGTTAAGCCTCTGCCTTTGGCTCAGGTCATGATCTCAGGGTCCTGCAATCGAGCCCCACATTGGGCTCTCTGCTTAGCAGGGGAAATGCTTCCCCCTCTCTCTCTGCCTGTCTCTCTGCCTACTTGTGATCTCTCTCTCTCTCTCTCTGTCAAATAAATAAATAAAATCTTAAAAAAAAATACCCTATGTTGGCTAATTGAATACAAATTTTTAAAAAAGTAGCATTATTAAAAATTCCAATATCTAATCAAACTATCAATAGTGATATTTATATAAACTCCAGTGTGCTACTGCTTTCTGGGAATTTATAGATAAGATATCAAAACAAAGACATGCCATGGCTAGAGGTACATATTTAAACCATTTCGAGAAAGAAATACTCTAGGATTTGAGACACTGAAGAAAGTCACAGGACCAAAACCCCCCAAAAATTTGTTAAGAAATAAATGTTAATAAATAAAAGAAAGAAATGTTAAAATGTTATCTGATGGCTTACTGTACTCCTATCTCTATTTCCAATAGGCTGGAAATTTTTCAAGTAAAATGTTCAAAAAGAAAAGAAGAAAGAACAGATTTAACTCATGACCTTAAAAGCATAAAATGAAAAGTACAGAATATAACAGCTTTGTGGTTAGATCAATCGTCTATTGAAAGTTACAATATATCAAAAGATGCATTCCTTATAGAGTTCTGTAGTATACCTAGCTTCATTTTCGTATTTTCACAGATGTATGTAAAGATGTATAATGAGAAGATATACATAGCAGAAGTCTTTAAAGTCACAGGTAAGAAACATGTAAATGATTATTTTATTTGATTTTTTAAATTTGATTATTTGATTTTAATTTGATTATTATATGATTATTTTATTTGATTTGAATAATACTGTGACAAACAGCCAACAGTAAGGGGTCACCCAAGGGTGCTGAGGAATTCTCAGGGACAAGCATTCAATCATGTCAACTGGTCTTTGGGGTCATCGTAGTGAGTCCAATTTCAGGCCATGTCAAGTGAAAACAACACCCATGCAATCACGATATTTATCTAAAATTGTTCCCAATCTTCAAATGTCCACTTATCATGTGTGTTCTGAGTAATACACTCAAGCTTTATAATTATAACATGTGGAAAATTAGAACATTGCTGTAACTTTGTAAGTACAGTTCTCTTTCTTGTCTAATTGACTTTGAGGCCATAGTCTTCAAATACTTCTGCTTCTGGAAAAATACAAAGCTTTATACTTGTGATCTAACCAAGCCATTCCACTGTGGTTTCTAAGGGTAGCTCCTTGGAAGCTGACTCTGAATATGGAAATGGGGCCAGAAACTTGGGTGGTATATTCCTAAGAAGGTATACTGCAACACCAAAATTAATGTGGGTCTCTTTTCTGTGAGTAGCAAAAAAATCCCCAATTTTCCAGCCATTAATAGAAATGAGGCAATGAATGTAATAGTGTAGAATCGCACAAGTTCTAAATAATTTCTCGTAAAGAACTGTCCCGTACACTGTCCACCTGGGTCCCTCACGGTGCTCCTGGTTCATGCCAGGCCCATTTCCTTTGAATGACATCTTCAAGTGCCATCATTTATAAAATAAAGGCTTTTTCCAAATGGACAAAAGAAAAATCTTCCAATATTTTCATTTTGCACAAAAGCTACTGTCATTTAACTGTTCTACAAAATACCAGCTTTGCCACAAAGGGAAATCCATAAAAATAAGGTATTTAAAATTCATATTGCTTATATAAGACTGATGAATCACTGACCTCTACCTCTGAAACTAATAGTGCATTATATGTCAATTGATTGAATTTAAATTTAAAAAATTAAAATAAATAAAATAAAGTTCGTTTTGCATACCCCTTGGCATTCCTGCTGTTACACTAGCCACTGCACACCTGCATGTATGTTAATATGATATCAAACATTCTCCCACCTGTGTTCTTCATGACAGCCCAGTTTATGTAGACTCTAATTCAAGTTATATCAGAAAAGGGATGAAGTGAGTTCAGTAGTTATAGAAATAAGCTGATCATTGTCCCTAAACGTTCATATCTTTTTCTGAAGTGTCTGTTGATGATATATGATCCTGTTACACAGCCATTAATCTGAAGCTTAGTGGTTACACCATCTTGCAACGACCAAATCATCTAATTCTCTTTTTCCATCTCACACGTCTTCTGCGCCCTATTGAAATTCATACAAGTGTAGAGCCAAACAGAAATCAAGGAAGACATGTGTGTGTTTCCTCTCATTAGATTATCAATGACCAAAGACAATATAAAATATTGATCTATCTTTTGATTGAGCTTTCTAAGATCTGCCACCATCTTCTTCTTAGCTGTGGACAGAGCAAAACTAAAAATTGATTATCACTCACTTCTGGATCTGAGCTTTGTGGATCTTCAACAGCTGACTGGTTAATTAAATATGGTAACAGAATCCCTGATTAGAACTTTCTTCATAAGCATGCCATTAGTAAACCCATTTTTCAATGTACGAAACATCTGCCCATAACCACCATAATAATATTCCTTCTTAACCACAGCATTTCATTCACTGCATGACAGATCGTAAGTTATTTGACCCACAGGGAGGCCCATCATCAATTTAGTTCCTTGCCCTGGTTTCCTAGACAAACCGTGGAGTTTAATACATGTTTTAGGTAATTCATCATTCATTTGCTCAAATGATAAAAGGACAGCTCTCTCCAAACTGAAAACTGAAAGAGGACGGGTCCTTGCTGCTTGTTCTTGGGCCAATCCCAGAAATGTGGTCCTGTTCTGCTTTGCAATGGACACTGGCGGGGTCATAGACTCATAAAACATCTTATGCATCTACAAAACAGATGCTGAACATTATTTGGGTGTCAAGGAAATTACTGATGTGAAGAAGGGTGTTTTCTTAGAAAGAGGCTTTTGCAAACACTGATCAAATCCATTTCTCTTAACTCAAGTACAGAACACAAAACACAGGCAAGCAATTTTTCTGATAAATAACAACTGTGTGTAGGATGTCTTTAAATCTGGCCATGTAGCCTGACAGCTGGAGGTGATACATCTAAGCTTGGAAGAACAGCAGGGTGAAGGCAGAGAGCACAAGAGTCGGGCAGGGGCATGGAGAGAGGACTTCACAGTGTCCCCTTCTCAGCTGAGAAAACTAGAAAATGAAACTTACGTCCATTCTGTTTAGAATTTAGATCAAATACTCTTACGGACAGTGGAGAGCAGACCCAAGTTCGGGACTCGCATCCAGGCTACCACAGAAGCTGGATGGATCCTGGAGCACCATGGGAGACTTCCTTCTTTGTTCCACAAAGAGACTGTAAGTGTTCTAGCCCCAGAGCTAAGCACTAGGGACAAAGAGATAAAGAAGAGAAAAAAAACCTCTCCTGTAAGACCTTGGACTGGGGTTGTGCAGAGCCAAATATGTCCAATAAGAATTGACCTTAGCAGGACTTCTCTAAGCCTTAGAACCATAAGGATAAGCTTCCCTGGGAAATCCCACTGTAGGCTCTCCAGGTCCTGATATTTTCTTCCATCCAGACTGGAGCTTCCATGAACTACAACCTCTATCTGCTGTCTCCCCATTATCATGGCCATTCACTCCCATGGATGCCTCTAGGCTCCCACCACCCCAGCCCACAAACATATGCCTTTGGTCAAAATTCTCACACCAAAGTCACCAATAACCGATTTACTACGAAAATAACAATGCTGCTCACTTCTCACCAAAGATGACTTGCCAATTTTAACACTGGCTTTTCTCCCAGACCCTGACAACTGTGGGGCCACCATGCCAGGCCCAGGTTGTGTACGCCAACAGATGAGTGAGAACAGTAAATATCTCTATTAGTTAGGTCACTGTGATTTGGGATGTTGTTGTTACTTGAGCTCATAGGCTGAGGCTTACCTTCATTTGTATTACTGAAGGTAACTGAGATCTCTTCATGCTCGTTGGGTTCTTTCCCCCACTTCCTGTCCTCTCCTCGCTAAAGAAATAAGCAGAAGTTAAGAACTGCCAAGTGCAGTTGCTCACGTTACCTGCCGAGATTCGTTGGCTGCCATTCATGACCCCGTGCGGAGTAAAGGCTTCTGCTTCCAGAAGCCCTCACCCAGAAGCAGATCAAGTAGAGAAACTGGAAAAATTAGTGTTTCCTACACAAAGGGCTAAGAACCTCACATAGGACAATCAAGGGAGGACCCCGAGGTCAGCTCCCTGGACGGCAGCAGGACCCATCCTTCTTGCTGCCAAGTCATCGCCAGACACCAGACAGCTCCAAGAACAGACAAGAGAGTGTGGGATGCACTTCTGGAGATGAGGCATATCACACCAACAATACAGAACTCTTTCCCCAGAAGCTATCGGAAAGTCAGCACGAAACCATCCCTTTTAGCCATACGTACGTACAATCGGTGGCCCAAGGGAGATAAAGGGTAGCTGATTATAACCCAAAACAGTAACACTGAGATAACACTCTACTTTGGGGTCGCTCTCCCAACGTCCCCATTAGCACAGCTGAAGCAGGAGTTACTACGATTAGAACCATGCACAGCGCACAGATGAATGAAATGCAGAGCTAGAGCGGATACGCAGGAAAAGAACCCCTTAAAATCGGAACAGGCGATGTTTCTGTTACTGCAGAATGATTATGGTAATTAGTCTGAGTTCTAACACTTTCAGGGATATCCAGCCCATTTGAGCAAACATAAATGAAATATGCTTCTATAGCTGCGTAAAAATTAGGAGGTGGAAGAAAGCCGCGTGAGTTCGCCGGCAAAATACAAGTCCTGGTACTAAAATCAAAGAATCATGTTCAAGGTGCTGTCCATATTCAGTGGGATACATGCAACTGAAATCACTACCCTAACATTTTTTGCACCTTTTTATCGGAGGCAAATTTTGATTCAAGGAAATACAGATTCATTTCTATGGGAAACAGAATGTCACCCCAAATGGAAACCTTTGTTTTTCCTGATTAATTGGTATTCATCAGAAAATGTTCTGCACTCTCAAGCACAGCAAGGACCCTGTGATGAGGTTCTGGGGGCTCAGCGCAGTGCCTAGGCTGCTCACAAAGTTCATCCAAGCTTTGGTGTTCAAGAGCTTTATGAAGGCTTCCTTAATGTCATGAGTGATGACTTACTGACCATATAATCAAAGTCAGTCTCTAGGTGTACCAATAACCAAAACCATGGCCACAAACCATAGGATGGTCTTTCTGACACAGGAAGCCCACAACCCAGGTCCACCGGGTGTGACAAGCTGCATCCTGGTTCATTCATTAGCATAACCCGTCAGGTATATTTCTCGAAGCCCATGAGGGACAGTGTAACAAAGGTGCTCCCAAGTATCATTTGGGAAATTCCAGCAGTTTAATAGTT
Organism: Mustela nigripes; assembly: GCF_022355385.1. Classification (NCBI taxonomy): domain Eukaryota; kingdom Metazoa; phylum Chordata; class Mammalia; order Carnivora; family Mustelidae; genus Mustela; species Mustela nigripes. Next base: position 81,251,853 of record NC_081571.1, on the reverse strand, counting down.
TACCTCCTGGGATCCAGGAAAAAGCTCAGATCTCTCTTTGGTTGAAGCCAAATTTTTTACTATGCAGGCCGCTCCTTCTTCATCAGCCCCCTTAACCGGCTGTGAAGGGTTCTCTCCCCTCTGCAGCCTGACTCCCCCTCACCAGGACTCCCAACAATGTCACCAGCTAACACTCTTTATCATTTAAGAGAAACAGAAGTCATTAAACAGAATCCCCCAGCCCCTCGCATCTCTCCACCAACAAATCTGCAAACCCCCCTGCATCCATACCATCTTTGTTTCCTTCTCCTTCCATTTATGGTGAAGCAAAAGCCTGTTGCTCTGTCCTCTCTTGCTCTGGACCCTGCATTCTTCCACTTTTCGAGGGAAAATCTCACTTTCTGGATTAGTTCCTGTTATCTTGCATCTTCAATCTATTCCCTCCCATTGGGCCTGTCCTCTCACATCCAAACTCTTGTGACGATGTTCTCCCTCCTCTCTTTGGAGACACCCCCGCTCTCCTTGAGAACATGAGGAGATGCCTTCTTCCTGGCCCAGCACGGTCTTCAGTCCATGCCAGCTTTCATCCTGACATCATCACTACGACCACAATTCTTAAAAAAAATATATATATATATATACACACACACACACACACACACATTATATAGGAAAGAAACAGAGAGAACACAAGCTGCAGAGGCAGGAGGAGGGAGGGTCTCAGACAGACTCCACATGGAGCTCAGAGCTCAAGAGCCGACAGGGGTCTCGATCTCATGACTCTGAGATCACGACCTGAGCCAGAACCAAGAGTTGAACGGCGCTACTCAGGCGCCCTGGCCAACAGCTCTTCTTAAGATCACCAGTAAATTCCAGGGTGCTGGTCCTCACCGGACCCAACTACTTGGTGGGATTTTATACAGATAATTACCCCTCTTCCCGAAATAAATCCTTCTTCTGGTTTCCATAAAAACATCTTCTTTCAAACTTCCTCTTACTTTTTCATAATTATGGTTAACCCTGGCAGTTAACCATATCAGCATGTTTTTCTGATCTCTAAATGTAGGGGTTCTTCCAAGTGTAGAACCAGCCTTCCTTCTTGTCTCTGACCCTCTCTGCACCCTAATTGATTACTCCTATTCTAACCCCACCTCAGGGCTGCCCCCAAGTCCTGTGTGTTCTAGCTCTAAAATGGATCCTTAAAACATACTCCCTCCTCTCTTCTGCCCCACGGGGCCACCCCAGAGCCCCCCACTTCTGTAAGGGCTAGTGAGGGCGCCCTTGGGGCACAGCTCTGGCCCTGCACCAGCACTTTCCCCATCTCCCAGCAAGGCTGGTATTTGGATCACTGAGTACCCTCAACACCTGAAACAGTGAGGGAGACCCAGAAAGAGAAGGTCCAGAACTATGAAGGCCATCAGATTAAAATATTTCCATTTCAAAAAGACATCATACACAAAAGTTAAAAAAAAAAAAAAAGATCTAGAAAATTCTGAAAACATTCCAGAAAAAGAATCAATAGCATAGAGATAAATAAAAAAATTTAAGACCCAAATGTTAACTGGGTAGAGACAATATTCGAAAAGGAAGCATCATGATTAACAGTCCTTAAAAAGGTCACACCTTGCTAGTAACCGGAAGTACAGTACAAGCATGTGATACAATTTTTTGTTAGGATTTGAAGATAAACCCTAAAAGTTCCCTTTGTGCCTTGAGCTGGGCGCCTGGCTCATATTAAGGATAGGGTGATAATCAAACAGATATGTTCTTGCCTCTGCAGAGGCTAGACTCCAGCAAAGTGGAGATTTATTGGCCCAATAATCATATATAATTAAAGTGCTCATGGTACAGTGAAACTAAGAATCTGTTTTTGAAAATCAGGGTCCCACGGTTAAATTAAGAAACAGCTGGACATCTGACCTATGCAAACCTGATTTCTCTGAAAGAAACAGTGCTGGAGGAAAGAGCCTGCGCTGTCAAGCCGTCCCACCACACAGTGAAACAACCATCCTCCCGAGCTGCTCTGCATCTTTTAAACCACCTCCCTTCCCTCTTAATCTGTGTTTTCCAGCACATCTATTTTTCTGGACCCTCCCGGCTAAGTCTCCTCCAACTGACCTGCTAGATGTGGCTATTGTTAAAGAGTGGGCTCTCGTCTTCTGGCTCTTCTTTGTCCCAGGTACATCCCTCCATAAAACTTGGAAGTGACTGGGAATGGGCAGGGACAGAACTCGCAGCGGGTTATCTGGGGCTCTGCTTGGTGCTAAACTTGCTTTGGGGACGAGGAACTGGGAACATCGAGCTTACTGTGGGGACAGTGGAAAAGTGTTGGGAGAGATGTGGGGATTCAGAAAATCCTGGTAAGAGAGAAAGCAAAGGCTCAGCCTTGCCTGCAGTTACTGCTCTGCAGCCTGCAGGGACATGGCACCGCAGGTCAGCGGTGAGCATGAGACCATCATGCTCCTGGTGCATCAAGGATCAAGAGGTGTTTGTTATTCCTGCAGAGTTATAAAGGAGAACCCTGGCGGTTAACCATATCAGCATTTATTAAATAAATATGATTCAGGATGGAGTTGTATTTGTTTTCAGAATCAGTTGTAACTTACTCTGCCTACTCAATAATGTGCTCCACAAATGGGTATGAGGTTCAAGGAAAAAAACAAAAAGCCTCGACAATGACCTTACTGAGGTACATAGTCTGTCCCTGATGTCCCCGATGATCCACTTAGTTTTACTCAAAGTTTTTGGTCCAGGTGCATAGGAAACATCACTCGCTCTACTGGGCAAGGACCTGAGCCTGATAGGGTTTTAATAGAGGAAATAAAAATCCAAACTAGAGAGATTATTTTTCCTCTCCAGTGGAATATCTGTGAGCTTCCAAAAGAGGGCTCTTTATTAAGTTATGAAAATGAGTTTAATGTGGAAATATGTAAGGTTTCCAGATTGACAGTTCAACAAATGAAAAAGTAAAGTATTTAATGATGAACATACTCTCTCCAAGGATCATGGTAGTGCTGAATAATAAAAAATGAAACTCTCTATGACCCAAATACAGAATAGCCATTCCACACACAATGACAACTTATATACAATACAATTCAAATTGCCACGCAAGTTTGAGCACCTCCAGGAATCTGTGCTAAATGATTTCTTTAATGAGTGGTTATGAAATTGAGAAATTATAAGCCCCATACTCTTTGATTCAATCTTTACTCAAAACTGTAACAGAAGCCACAGGCTATAAGCTTTAATTAACAGTCTAATAAGGAAGCATGAAAAGGATCAAGAGACTATTAACATAAGAATTTGATGAATTAAAGCACGCATTTATCTTATATCTTATTCACAAATAGAAAATGTATGTCAAAATTCACTTACTAGCTATCATCAAACTCAAGTCAGCTCTACTCTTAATCTGTAACTTACTGTAAACTTGAATTGTATGCAAATTCAGTTTCTTTGTAATGTGAAAAAAAATTCTGTAAGTACTCAAAGATACATTTAAATAATTTATATGTTCCAAGGACTATATTTACAATCCTGTGTTTTAAGAAGCTACATTGGCTAGAAATGTATCTTTGGAAACTGCTCGCTCACCTGAAGTTACAAACCATTCTGTGATAGAAGGTTGATTTTATCCACCAACCTCATGATAATTAACTCACCATCTGTGATCTCAGTATTTTGTAACTTCATCCAAATTTAATAAGTTGACCTTAATTGACAGAGAAATAACAAGATGGCATTTTGTAGTTGCTTTCTCCAAGTCAGCCAAATGTGGAACCAAGATTCAAACCCAGGTGGGTGGACAGTAAGCTTGTGCTTTCACACTGACATTATGCTGCTTCTTCACAAAAAGAAGTGATGGACAGAAATACTACCAGTGGCATCAGCAGCATCTGGTGCCCAGGGAAGAAAGGCAGAACAGAGGTAGAATATCCAACAGGCCAGTTAAAGAAACACTTTGACCTAAATTCCAATGTAGTGGATTGAGGAGTAAAGGGGAAGCAAGATGTTGGAAGCAATGTGTAGACTCTATTTAAGAGACTAGGAGTCTTCCTTTCAACCATATAATTTAAAGTGATTCCACTTATAAGATTTATTAAAACAGCAATATTGGTTGCATAACAACTAATAACAACGAATAAACTTTTTTTTGAAGAGTCTATTTCAGTGCAATTAAGCCATTAACTTATCAGGGCTTGGGAGGGGAAAACATCTCCCCCAAAACTGTTGCCATGAACATAAGACATTTTAAGGATCATTTAAATGATGTTGAAATCATTCTTTTTCCCATCCAATATAAGAAGAGAGATCATTCTTCACTCAGCTGGAAGTTCTCCACTTTTAAGACATATATCCTTTAATTCGGAGCCTGTAGTTTTTGGAAATTTATTTATTTGTACATTAGTATTTAACAAAAAGTCACAGACTACCAAAAGGTTTGTGAATTAGTAAATTACATAATGGATTTCTGAGCCAATGGCTTGTATGGTCTTAAACTCTCATTGGATATGGCATCTGTAACAAAGCTCGTCGTGTCCAAATCCCCCAAAATTGCAACATACACTTCCAAGAAGAGGAGTAAAGTGTCTGTCCAGTTACTAGTAATCTTAATAGTGCCAAAACAGCTGCCAAAAATCATTAGAGGTTAGTGACCCAAGTGTGTCTTTTTTGAGGGAAGCAATCTGTAATTAATTCTGAATTCACCAGCTGGTATCAGTCCTGCTCCCTCCCACCCAAAAAACACACACATGGGGAGATGAAGAGCAGCATCTGTTGCCAGACTTAAGAAAAAATAAATGGCATCACTTGATCAAGCAATACTCATGAGAAATGTGTAAAATGAGTAAAAGCAATTAATTGCATATCATTTCAGTTACACGCAGTTTACCCATTGAAGGAATCATAAATGTACGGGTGTTAGTTTCAGGCTTTTCGTTAAAACCACTTTAAGAAGACAACAGGCCTGCCTGTCATACTCAGCAATTATGCAGGGACTCCCAGAGTAAGGTGTCCTCCAGGAAGCACATGGCCCCTCGATGTAATGAGAACTATGGTCATGGTGTTGATGTTAACACCTGGATCAGTGGTGTTCACCTGGTGGTGATTCTGCTCCCTAAACATTTCAACAATGTCTGAAGATGTTTTTAGTTGTCAAGACTGTGTATGGGAGGGATGCGCTTCTAGCACATAGGACAGAGGCCATGGATGTAGCTAAACACCCTACAATTCATTGGACACCCCCCAAAAAAAGAATGACCAGATCCAAAATGTCAACAGCGCTGAGGTTGAGAAACCCTGATCTAGATATCTACATACCAATGAAGCCACTAATTTCTCTGGTGATGCTTCAAAAGAATCAAAGAAGATACCAGCTGCATCAGGATGTGGGTCAACATTACACAGCAAGCCACCTGCCGGCTACTCCCAGAGGCTGGGGGACCAGAACTCCCATATCTCACAGTGCCTGGCTCTTCAGACGGGAAGTATAAACCATCAAAGGCTACTGTGAAACAGGATCATCCAAACACACATTCAAATGAAATTATAAAATGAGGCAACATCCCCCCATGGTCCAAGGAGTGTGAACAGAGCAGAACTTGCACAGGATTTGGAGATCGTATTCATTATCTCCTTAATTTAATTATTTATAACTTAAAAGTGCCTAACAGCAGATGACCACTTCAAAGTTGGTAGATCCAAACAATTTAGCCATAATTTTGCTTCCTAAAATATAGATTAAGTGATGTTAGTTCTGAGGCAGTAGAGTCCCACTGAACAGTACATCCATGAGAGAAGCAGGTGAAGAGAGGCAGCCTCCCTTGTACTATCCGTGCTCAATCACACCTCGCCTAATGATGCGCTAAGGTGATTCTGATTGCGGTTTCCATCAGGACCCAGAGGTAATCCCTGTGCCCATAATGTGTGGACCCTCGGTCTTCACACTCTGGACATGAACCAGACACCTCAAAGGAGTCTGATTTTTTCCCCTCAGTTTTAAAAATATAAACCACAGGGCAATCATTTTAACTTGACATCAGAAATAATGTTAACTAGGCAAGTTGACTTTATCTTTTTTTTAAATTATTTATTTCTTTTCAGCGTAACAGTATTCATTGTTTTTTGCACCACACCCAGTGCGCCATGCAATCCGTGCCCTCTATAATACCCACCACCTGCTTCCCCCAACCTCCCACCCCACGCCCCTTCAAAACCCTCAGATTGTTTTTCAGAGTCCATAGTCTCTCATGATTCACCTCCCCTTCCAATTTCCCTCAACTCCCTTCTCCTCTCCATCTCCCCTTGTCCTCCGTGTTATTTGTTATGCTCCTTTAAATGTCTTCTTTGTAGTTTCAAAAATAAATTTTATAAGAAGGACTATCTTTACCAAAACCTTTAACAAAAATCTGTATGACCAAATTCCACTTACATCGTTTTTTCTCCTATACTTACTCTACTACCACCCCAGTCTTTATTTCATCATTTAATTCTATTTGTCATTTATCCCCTGTCATCACAGCACAGTCCTTGGTTTGGATGTTATCTGAGTGTCACAGTAATTTTTCATAGTAAAGGTAGCATGCGAGCCAGGTCTTGAATGATGGGGTGAAAACGGGTGAAGACAAAGATGTCTCAGAAGAATATGACATAACAGTGGCGCAAACAAAGACTCAGAAGTGAGAAGCATACCCACGAGCTCAAAATGATTATGACCACAGGTAAGCAGGGTGACAGGCAAAGTTCTTGAAACTGGGGGCAGACATAAGGTGTGACCACTTAGCTGGGATGTTGTTGAGGGATTCATGCATCTGGGACACATCAACCAGATAATTTCTAAAATCCATTCGCAAGATAGGATTCTTAAACTCAACTGAATGTTGATGTGAGGAATGTAGGTTGAAAATGTGGGCTGTAAGAAGATACGGGGTAGCTTGATTAAGATTGGCAGGCAGGTAGAAGATAGTGAAGGTCTAAGGCCTACAGGGTAGAGCCCCAATTGGTACTAAGGAAGTGAGCTGGGTGGTGAAGTGCAGGACGGGTGCTAAAGGGAAGACAAAAATTCAAGGATAGCACAGAAAACTGTCAGCCACATCCTTGGCATTCTAGAAGGAAGCTCTGATGCTGGGCAGCAGTGATCAAAAATATGACAGAGGGAAAGGACAGAGTGATTCTGTGAGGAGAGAAGGGATGACATTCATAATCGGATCAGATGTGATGGAGGAAAGAGAAGGCTCGGATTCCACCAGCTCCATTGATAGAACTCATCCAATTCAACCCATTCAAGAGAAGGAGCAAGTATAGTTAGAAAATTGAGTCCACTTCATGTTGAATTAAATTTGGGGTTCACGTTCACCAGAAAAATGTCTACACATCCTTCAGCTCTCAAACTCCATCTCCTCTGTGAAGACTTCCCTTAGTGCAACCAGACCTGGCAATGGTGTCCCATGATTGCCGCTGTGCCTGAGGGCTCTTCTCGTCTTTGTTTTCCTCAAACTGAGTCTGTTCCATCCCACAGTCTCTATTTAATCTTAGTCTCTGCCTATATAACACCTATGTAGAAAGGATTAGGGCCTTCCTTTGACATTCTGTAATGGGTTCAATTCTGTCCCACTTCACCCCACCCCACAAATATGTATGTTGAAGTCCTAACTCCCAGCATCTCTGAATTTGACCTTATTTGGAAATTGGGTCATTGCAGATGTAATCCATTAGCACGCCAAAGATGGCAGGCTAAGGCTAGATAAGGTAGTGGAGAAGTGTGGCGTGGATTCTCCCTCACCTCCCTCAGAAGAACTGACCCTGCAGATGCCCTGATCCTGAACTCCCAGCTCTGGAGCTGTGAGACCGTGAATGTCGGCTGTGGCAGCCACCAAATCAATTGACTCATGGAGAGTTAGATACTGGCATGTTCTTGGGAATTACGGGATGCCAGATCTAGATTCTTCTGAAATACAATTTTAAATCCATGAGGAAAACAAGTAATGGATACTGAATCTGATTCATTTATATAATCATTTGGTTATTCATTCAAGAGTTGAATAGGAATACACTTCCCAGAGATTTGCTTTCTAGCACGTTATTTGGATCACAGAAGTCCTTACTTTCCGAATAGGGAAGAATGTGTATTTCCAAACTACTGGCCCAGGTCTGAGCTGTGACAGAGCCCATTAAACAGACTATGTTTCACAGAACATCATTCATTCCTACACAAAATAGTTCCCACTCAGGTTTCTCTTCTTTTTCCCTTCATAACTAAATTTGGAAAATAACTGATAACTACCTAGCACCCTTCGTACACAATGCTGGATAAATTATACTAAGAACTCTTGCAAAAATTGCAAAGGAACATTGATATAGATCTTCATGCTCTTTATGTTGTCTGAAATTCATAGTAATGCAATTATGCTGAATGTAAATCTAGAACAAAGTACAAAATATCCACGAGAATAGCTGTATTTTCTGAAATGAACAGTGCTCACATTCCCTTAGTTTTTCCGCATTCAGACTCAGGTGACTACCCACAGAAAGAAAAGCCATTGTATTTACAAAACAGATCATTAAATATAATTACATTTACAGGCAAAACGACAAAAGGTCCCAAACACCAGGCTCAGAGGTAGATTATCAGACATAAAGAGAACAGTTATCAGTTTGAATGGTGCTATTTACCACGCAGCAGCTCAGAGTTGAGTGGGGGAAGCATCATGCCACCCCTAATATATTCCTGTAACAACCAATCCTGTCTGAGGAAAAAGGAACCAAAAAGCAAGACTCTCCTCCTCTAAGAGACATCTGTGTTAGAAAAAGACTTTGTAGATAATTAAACTAAGTAGGAATCAATTTTAAAAGCACTGTTTGATCACCCTACTCATCACCTAACACTGAATTGCAAAATATCAGTAATAAATGACAAGACCTTATCCTATAAACCTTACTTAATTGTCCACAGACCATCATCATTTCTGTCCTGCACGCATCCAACAAGCACCACGACGTGTCCACGCTGTCTCCCCACGTGTTCTAGACTTACTAACTGGCCTTCTGTCTGAGCATGGCTGGCACCTGCCGTCTGTCTGCTCCCCTCTGGCAGTGACAGACAGACCCTGGCCTCACCCTGCCCTGCCCAGTTTCTGTGCTCATTGCCTGTCTCGGGCTGGATGACAGAACCCGTAAGGTCCGAGGATATGTCTGGTGCTGTTTCTGTCTTGCACCTGGCACAACAAGGCTGCAGATGGTGGGTTTGAGGAGAAAGGGAAGGGGTGAGAGAAACTGGAGGACAGGAATGGAGAGACAAGAGGGGAGGGAAGACAGGAGAGAAGGAGGGAAGAGAGGAGGGACGAGGGAGAGGACCTAGCAAGATGGGGCTTGCCCATCACATGGAGTAACCTGAGTTCTTGGATGAATCCTCTGCTCCTGTAAGAGGGGAGACCTGCTGGAACCATCGCTGGGAAGAAGGGGCTCAGAGCCACTGTGACAGCTTTGTTGCCAATGACACACACTCACAGAAGGCTTTTAAATTGTCCGTATCCATACCGCAGTGAATGTGAAAAGCTTTGGGCTTCACATGCATCTGAAACTGATGAGAATTTCAACATGTATTATAATTTAATACAATGCAGAACATGTATCAGATTGTCCATTGATCTTTACCAGACAATTTTCTTCTTGGCAGGCACCAATTTTCTTCAATGTGCTGTATTTTACTAATTCAAGATACTAAGATCAGAAACTCCCTCCAAATGAGTAGTTATTTGAAAAGCTTTAAAAAAAAAAAAAACCAAGAAACCTGAGTTCACAATACTGACATAAAATCTCTAATATCCGTATAGCAGATACAGTCTGATGCTATCTAGTCACACATACGAACTGAGTTTGTTTTCATGTAGAATGACCTGTGGTTTCATTATGGTTGTAATTTCCTATTTTTGACTACAGAGATATCATAGAAAGATTGGTTGATTTATAGATGATAGTTCTATGTGGGCAGAGGGCATGTTACAGTTTTGAGAAGGACTCTCATATGCGTCGCTTGGTTTCAGTCTTATTAAACCTGGAATGGACCCAAAGGACCTCATGACGTACGCTGTGTTATTCCGACACTGTCCCATGATGGTCTCACATGACTTGAGGCAGGTCATGGAGGAGGAGGAGTACGGGGAGAAAGAAGAGAGAGGAGAGAGCCACGGGAAGCCAGAGAAAAAAACCCTATTGTCAACTTTCTAATTTCCTCGATGACAATATACTTAAAATTCTAGTCAGTGTTGAGTTTGAGGAGTTCATCATAGATCCTGGATATCAACCTTTTGTCTGTACTGTCATTTGCAAATATCTTCTCCCATTCCGTGGGTTGCCTCTTTGTTTTTTTGACTGTTTCCTTTGCTGTGCAGAAGCTTTTGATTTTGATGAAGTCCCAAAAGTTTATTTTCACTTTTGTTTCCTTTGCCTTTGGAGACATATCTTGAAAGAAGTTGCTGTGGCTGATATCAAAGAGGGTATTGCCTATGTTCTCCTCTAGGATTCTGAAGGTTGATATCCAGGATCTATAATGAACTCCTCAAACTCAACACACACAAAAGAGGCAATCCTATCAAAAATGGGAAGAAGATATGAACAGACACTTCTCCAATCAAGACATACAAATGGCTATCAGACACATGAAAAAATGTTCATCATCACTAGCCCTCAGGGAGATTCAAATTAAAACCACATTGAGATATCACCTTACACCAGTTAGAATGGTCAAAATTAACAAGACAGGAAACAACATGTGTTGGAGGGGATGTGGAGAAAGGGGAACCCTCTTACACTGTTGGTGGGAATGCAAGTTGGTACAGCCTCTTTGGAGAACAGTGTGGCGATTCCTCAAGAAATTAAAAATAGAACTTCCCTATGACCCTGCAATTGCACTCCTGGGTATTTACCCCAAAGATACAGATGTAGTGAAAAGAAGGGCCATCATGTTCCCCAATGTTTATAGCAGCAATGGCCACGGTCGCCAAACTGTGGAAAGAACCAAGATGCCCTTCAACGGATGAATGGAGAAGGAAGATGTGGTCCATATACACTATGGAGTATTATGCCTCCATCAGAAAGGATGAATACCCAACTTTTGTAGCAACATGGTCGGGACTAGAAGAGATTATGCTGAGTGAAATAAGTCAAGCAGAGAGAGAGTCAATTATCATATGGTCTCACTTATTTGTGGAGCATAACAAAAAGCATGGAGGACATGGGGAGTTAGAGAGGAGAAGGGAGTTGGGGTAAATTGGAAGGGGAGGTGAATCATGAGAGACTATGGACTCTGGAAAACAATCTGAGGGGTTTGAAGTGGTGGGGGGGGTTGGAGGTCGGGGTACCAGGTGGTGGGTATTATAGAGGGCACGGATTGCATGGAGCACTGGGTTTTGTGAAAAAATAATGAATACTGTTATGCTGAAAATAAATTAATTAATTAAAAAAAATTCTAGTCAGTGGCCACCTTGTAAATTGATGATCCTAGAGTCACAGCCCCAAAGACAAAAGGCAGATGCCCTTTCAATGTGGCTTTACTAAGTCAAATTCCTTATGAAAACAGATACAACACGAAAATGTACACATGCCGAACTTTTCAAAACTCCTATCTTCAGTTTATTTATACAACTCCAGTCACTCCGGTTCCTTCTTTTCAGGGGAAGAAGTGGCAGGGATCCACTCCCCAGCATATTTACTCTGAATCCCACGAAAGTCCTCCCACTGTATGTTTACATGATGTCGGCTTCTGAGATAGCTTCTGCAAACTCTCACGAAAACATGTGGATGGTGGACGAAACTTGGAGTTTTTTCCTGGTGGACATGTAGGCATGCATGGGTGTGATATTTTTCACATGAACGATTTCAGTCAAGTAAATCTTATTTTTATTTACATTGTTTGAATCCATATATGATATCTATATAAGGACCTAAAATTTGCTTATTTATGTACTTTCCCTCACACAAGAGAACAACTAAGTCCAGTTAAGTCCATAATCTGGAAGAAAGAGGAAAGGAAATGTAGGAAAGTGGGAGGAGGGTAGATCTCTATGCTACAGAGAAAGTCACCAGCCTGTTTCATTTTTTATAAAGCAGGCTGCACTTCCAGGAGAGAAGTGGCTGCCTTGTAATATCATTGGTGTGTTACAAATTGTTATTGGCCACTGACCTAGAGACATGTGCTAGGCAAGATGAAACTATTCTGTACTCACTTGTGTGAAATCTGGACTTCTTGCCTCTGGTAAGATGATTTTCATGCAGATTTAAGAAACGTATTATGTCACTGACCTCTCGAGAAACAAAGTCATCTAAGCAGTGGGATTTATTTTTCAATGTTCTTCAACACTTAAAAACAGCATCTCTTCCAAGATGCTCACGAATTTGGCTTCTTTCTTTAAGTGCATCAATTTGAGGTCACATCACTGAATTTTTGTCTATCCTTTGGCCTGACATCCATTTTTAGTTCTATTAAATTATTTTAGAAAATTCAAATAATCGTTGACTTTCTACAACATTTTTAATTCTGACATTCTTTTTTCTCAATCAGAAATACCTCTACTGTAATTATCCTTTCTATAAATCAAGATTGCTCTATAATAAGTAAGCCAGAACTTTAAAGAAGACCCCATGTAAGGTTAATCACAATGGAATGTGGTTTTGTACATTTTTTTACATATCTACTTTTAGGGGTTATTTGTGCCTTTATTTTGACTTTACCCCTCTTTCAAGTAGTAATTATTGGTATGGAAAACAGGTGCAATTGTCTAAGTCACATTACACAGGGTGACTGGAAGCTATAATTAGGACTACGAAATGCCTCTCTGTTCAGAATGCGGAGAAATGCTTTCTACAGAATATTCAAGGTTACCCAGGACTTCCCTCATTGAAGCTGTGGATCTCTCCTGCCTCACCTGCAAGGGAGACACACAGAGAAGACTAAAATATCATCACCTAGAGCCAAGACATCTACACATCTCAGGAATATCTTTTTCCCTTTTCTGTTTGAAACTTCTTTGATAGTGAGCTATGTTTTAAGATCATCCTTTCCTTCTCTTGGAATTATTAGAGCCACATTTATATTAAAATATGAGGCAAATGAAGCATTCCTTCATACAATCTTCTCCCACCCCACTTGTCGGTCCAAGGTCAACCATACAGAGATAACAAAATAGATGTAATTATTTTTCTATGTGAAAGGTACAACATTCTCTCTACCCTTTTCCAGGGTAAACCTCCCAGGGAGAAACTTTTCACATTGCTCTTTCCAGACTTTAACTATTCTAGCTTATTTTCTGTGTCTATACTCCAGTTCGTCAAATCCTTAATTATATATGACTCTCCAAAATGAATACCTGCTCTAAATGTGAATTCACCTCCACAGGGTATTAGATGCTACGTTGCAGTAGTGATAGCATAGCTATATTTATGATGGTGACATTGGGCTCATTGTGCTAAGCATTAGTCAACTAATACCTGAAAATTTATTCCAAGTGCTTTGTTATCAAGGTGTGTCTTTGACACTCTGAACTTGTGCCATTAATACTTTGAATCAGCCAGCAAAACTTAAAATTCTCCCTAATAAATTCTCCTGTGATTCTTAGACCCAGGTATCAGCCTACCAAGGTTTTTAAAATATTGATCTAAATCAACTAAAGTGTTCATTTTCATAACCCAGCCCTTCCCTTCTAGGTATACAACATATATACATATGTGCATATGTATGTCTACAAGCAGGCCAAACTTGACAGAGTAACATTATTTGTAATATAGCCAAACTGCAAAACCAAGCCCCCAACCCAACAATAGTAGAAAGGATAAATTCATTCTGGTCTGTGCAGAAGAAGAGATACATCCATCAATGAAACCGAGTAACCTACCACTCATGCAGCAAATACTCCATGATTCCATTTGCACAAAGTTCACAATCAGTCTAGACAAAACCGCAGTGCTCAGGGATGCAAAGGTAACAGTATGCAGAAAAGCCAAAGAAAGAAATGCTATAAAAGTAAAGACGGTCAGTAGTGGAGTTGCTTACAACAGTTTATTTCTTGATACATGTGTTTACCTTACAATAATTTGTTAAAGAGAATGGTTATGTCATATGCATCTTCTCCCTTGTGAATGCTATAGTTGTCAATAAATAAGACCAATATTAAATTAAAAGAATTAATTAGAATGGCTGTCCTTCTACAACCCACAAAAATCCTAAGTCAGAAGAAGTTTGTGTGGGGTGGGTGGTAGGGGAGTGTGTCATGTACGGTCTGATTAAAGTGTGAGCACCTTTCTGTTTTCATTCTACTTCTACTGTATCCCCTCATGGTTTTCTTCAGAGGCCAGTTTCTGTCATAAAAGCAATATGGTTGCAGTAAGATGATGTAAAGAGGGAGAAAGGGTGTGAGGGAGGGGTGGAAGGATGGATGGATCCTGACTCAATAATAGAAGAAAAGTTCTGACCACATTCATTGGGACCATATTTTTAATCCTGAAAAATCACCAGAGCAAGAAGAATACTATTACGCTGATAAACCGAAGCCCAATCACAGTCCATTTCCAAATTTGATTTGGTTCAATTTCACTGAGACCGCACAAATACTAAGCAACAGGAAAAACAGTAAAATGAATGGTGATTAATACATATTCACATGTGCACATACATGTATACATTGTCATACACACTCATACATAGAAACACTGTTATAAGGGATATACACCAATGTGTAAAGAGGTTATTGCCACAGAGTTGTGGGAACATGAATTATGACATTTATGACATTTTTTTCTTTCAGTTTGCATGTACTTTGCAATGTTTCTTTGCCAATCAATACCCGATCTCTAGTTTGTGCTGAGTTCAACTTCTACTTACAAAGTACTTTTCAGTTGTATATGTATCTTACTGGTTTTCATGATTACCTGGGATCCCATTTCAAGGAGATCCTACTCCCCAATAATTTGACCTCGATAAATCCCCTACTTACATTTCTTCTTATAGTTTTCACACCTCTCTGCCTGTTTTTTCTTTTTTTTCTGCCTGTTCTTTCAATTCTGTCTCATTAAAGTTCATCTTTGATTGTTCAAGACTGACACTAGTCAATAAATGGACACTTTGCCCTAAAGGCAACTTGGTTCAGTTAAACTCTCTCACCTCACCTTGGGTCTCCTGTCCACAGTATGGGCAACAGCTGATCAAGGCAATGATGCATTCTGTCAAATCCAAAAAAGTGTGCAGAATGCCTTGTTAAAATTAAGCTGAACTCCAGTTTAATTGTCCAGCCTATGGACGGACATCAGCAAGATGATGGAAGAAGAAGCCCATCCCTTGTTCTCCCACAGATACACTGACTTGAAAAAAATAATAAATAGATCAAAATGCCTCATAGTTACAGTAGACCAGGGAAGCACAATCCCAAGAATAGGTATAATGACATGAGTAAGAAAAGTCTTTGCTCTCTACCCACAGTTGCCCTGCCTGCAAGTTGGCACAGCCCCTCAGGACTGGGAGAAAATTCCCAATGCACCCCTTCTATCTCTGCAGCACCACAAGCAGACACTAGCTGGAGGAAGAGGCTATAATCTCTTTAAAAAGAAACAGGAGGGGGCACCTGGGTGGCTCAGTGGGTTAAAGCCTCTGCCTTTGGCTCAGGTCATGATCCCAGGGTCCTGGGATCAAGTCCCCCATCAGGCTCTATGCTCAGCAGGGAGCTTGTTTCCTCCTCTCTCTCTCTCTCTCTCTGCCTGCCTCTCTGCCTACTTGTGATCTCTGTCTGTCAAATAAATAAATAAAATTTAAAAAGAAAAGAAATAGGCAGCCCTCTGTAGTTGGAAGATCATGCAGAGAAGATGTGCCCTCACAAAGATTTGGGGGACTCCCAGAATCTCCAGCTAAGTTGGTTGGTGAAGTCTGTACAAAGCCAGACTATGAAGACTGGAGAGGTGGCTGTGTTCTCATAAACCCAAGTCCCAGGCAGGAAAAAAAAGAAGAAAGAAGGAAACAAAGAAAGAAGAAAAGGGAGAAAAAGATGACACAAAAGAAAAAAATCTCTAGAAACCGATCTTAAAGAAAGGAAAATCAATGAAATATCTGATATCAAATTCAGAATAGCCCCATTAAAAAAGTTCAATAAGCTTAATGAGAACAAAAAGAGAAAACTAAAATAAATCAGGAAGATGATGAATGAAAACATTATGAGAAGACAGAAACTAAAAAACAAAACCAAACTGAAATTACGAAGCTGAAGAATATAATAACTGAATGGAAAATTCTCTACAGATGTTCAATATCTGGCTTGGTAAAGCACAAGAAAGAATTGGAAAACTCAAAAATTGGTAATATTGATATTTGAGTCAGAGGGGAAAAAAGAAAGAAGAAAAATTTAAAAAGCTCTAACAGATATAGGGGGCATTATAAGGAAAGCAATGAGATTCCCAGAAGAAAGTCAAAGAGAGAAAGGGAGAGAGTCTCAAATTGGTTCCATTTTTTCTTTATCTTTCATCTAAGAATCCCTAAGAAATATTGGCTAAAACTTTCCCATGTCTAAGAAAGGAAATGGACATCAAATCCAGGAAGCTCAATGGATTCCTACTAGGATGAAGCCAGAAGACCCACACTGAGACACAAAAGCAAACTGTCAAAAGTCAAAGATGAAAAGAGAATCCTGAAAATAGCAAGAGAAAATGACTGATCATCATGTACTAGATATCCTGGGATAAATCTTACATTTCTAGAAGGAGCAGGATAAAACATTCAAAGTAGTACAAGAAAAAAAAAAACAAAAACAAAAACAAAAAAAACAAACAAAAACAAAAACTTGCCAATTGAGAATATACCCAACAAAATTACCCTGCAAATATAAAAAAGGAATAGACTTTCTCAGATAAACAAAAGATAAGAAACACACTACTACTCTACATTACAAGAGCTGCAATATAAGAAATGTTAACAGGGGTGCCTGGGTGGCTCAGCGGGTCATGATCCCAGGGTCCTGGAATCAAGCCCCCCGCATCGGGCTCTCTGCTTGGCAGGGAACCTGCTTCCCTTCCTCTCTCTGCCTGCCTCTCTGCCAACTTGTGATCGCTGTCTGTCAAATAAATAAATAAATTACTTTTTTTAAGTTATTAAAAAAAAGAAATGTTAACAGATATCCTTCAAATTAAAATGACAAATGCTAAATAAAAAGGAAAGCATATAAAAATATAAAACTCTCTAATAAAGGCCAGTATGTACTCAAACACAGAATCCTATAACACTGTAATGGTGCATAAGTCACTTTTAATTATGGTATAAAACTCAAAAGAACAAAGCATAAAAAAGAACTATAAAATTCTGTTAATGGATACACAACATAAAAATTTAATTTGTGACATCAAGAACATAAAATGGGGGGGGGCAGATATAAAGGACTAGAGGTCTTCTATTAAGTTATTATCAGCTTAAAATAGGTTTTAAAAAAAGATTCCCACGGTTGCCAAACTGTGGAAAGAACCAAGATGCCCTTCAGCGGACGAATGGATAAGGAAGATGTGGTCCATATACACTATGGAGTATGATGCCTCCATCAGAAAGGATGAATACCCAACTTTTGTAGCAACATGGACGGGACTCAAAGAGATTATGCTGAGTGAAATAAGTCAAGCAGAGAGAGTCAATTATCATATGGTTTCACTTATTTGTGGAGCATAACAAATATCATG
The DNA here is from genome assembly GCF_022355385.1 of Mustela nigripes. Taxonomy (NCBI): domain Eukaryota; kingdom Metazoa; phylum Chordata; class Mammalia; order Carnivora; family Mustelidae; genus Mustela; species Mustela nigripes. Next base: position 81,234,174 of record NC_081571.1, on the reverse strand, counting down.
GAGGACAAGGGGTCTTAGAGAGAAGGGAGTTGGGGGAAATTGGAAAGGGTGGTGAATCATGAGAGACTATGGACTCTGAAAAACAACTGAGGGGATTGAAGTGGCGGGGGGGGGGGGAGGTTGGGGTAACAGGTGGTGGGTATTATAGAAGGCACAGATTGCATGGAGTACTGGGTATGGTGAAAAAATAATGAATACTGTTTTTCTGAAAATAAATAAATTAATTTAATTAAAAATAAAAGATCCCAGAATAGTTTCTTTTTTTAATCCCAGAATAGTTAACACAGAGTGTCATATTAGGGTTTCAGTTGTATAATACACTTATTTAACAATTCCATACATCACCCAGTGCTCATCACAAGGGCATTCCTTAATCCCCATCACCTATATCCCTCAACCCCCCCCCCCAACCTCCTCTCTGGTAGCCATCAGTTTGTTCTCCACAGTTAAGAGTCTGTTTCTTAGTTTGTCATTTTTTTCCCCTTTGCTCATTTGTTTGGTTTCTAAATTCCACATATAAGTGAAATCATATGGTATTTCACTTAGCTCCATCCATGTCACTGCAAAGGACAATATTTCATTCTTTTTGTGGATGGATAATATTCTATTATATATGTTCCATTATATATACTACCTCTTCTTTATCCATTCATCTATCAGTGGACACTTGGGCTGCTTTCATAATTTGGCTATTGTAATAATGCTGCAATCAACATGGGGGTGTATGTGTCCCTTTGGATTAGTATTCTTATATTTGGGGGATAAATACCCAGTATTTCAATTACTGGATCACAGGGTAGTTCTATTTTTAATTTTTTGAGGAAGCACCATATGCTTTCCAAGATGGCTGGAATAGGTGGCATTCCTACCAATGATGCAAGGCAATTCCTTTTTCTTTACATCCTTGTCAATACCTGCTGTTTCTTTTTTTTTTTTTTTTTATCCCTTCTGACAGATGTGAAATGATATCTCACTGTACTTTTCATTTGCATTTCTGTGGTGATGAAAGATGTTGAGCATCTGTTCCTGTGTCTGTTGGCCATCTGGAAGTCTTCTTTGCAGAAATGTCTGTTCATATCTTCCACCCATTTTTAGTTGGATCATTTGTTTTCTGATTTCTGAGTTGTATAAGTTCTTTATGTATTTGGGGTACTAACCCTTTATCAGATATATTATTTGCAAGTATCTTCTCCCATTCTGTAGGTTGCCTTTTAGTTTTGTTGATTTTTTCCTGCATTGTGCAGAAGCTTTTTATTTTGATGTAGTCCCAATAGTTTATTTTTGCTTTTATTTCCCTTGCCTCAGAAAACATACCTAGACAAACGTTGTTATGGCCAATGTCAGAGAAATTACTGTCTGTGATCTCCTCTCGTATTTTTATGGTTTCAGGTTTCACATTTAGCTCTCTAATCCATTTTGAGTTTATTTTTGGGTATAGTTTAAGAAAGTGGTCCAGTTTCATTGTTTTACATATAGCTAACTCCCCAAAACCATTTGTTGAAAAGACAGTATTTTTCCCACTGAATAATCTTTTGGCTTTGTCAAAGATTAATTTACCATACAACTATGCATTTGTTTCTACGATTTCTATTCTGTCCCGTTGACCTTTGTGCCCATTTCTGTGCCAGTACCACACTGATTTGATTACTACAGTTTTGTATATAACCTGAAATCTGGAATTGTGATACCTCCAAGTTCTATTTTCTTTTTCAAGATTGCTTTGGCTATTAGGGGTCTTCTGTGGTTCCACATAAATTTTAGGATTTTTTGTTAATTCTATATCTGTGACAAATGCCATTGCTATTTTGATAGGGATGGCATTAAATCTGTGGATTGCTTTGGGTAGCATGGGCATTTTAAGAAATTTTTCTTCCAATTCATGAGCATGGAATGTCTTTCCATTTCTTTGTGTCATCTTCAACTTTTTTGACCAATGTTTTATAGTTTTCAGAGTACATGTCTTTCACCTCTTTGGTTAGGTTTATTCCTAGATACCTTATTATTTTTGGTGCAATTTTAAATGAGGTTATTTTCTCAATTTTTCTTTCTGTTGCTTCATTAGTGGTGTAAGAAATGCAACAGATTTCTGTGCATTGACTTTGTATCCCAAGATTTTGCTAAATTCATTTATCAGCTCCATTAGTTTTTTGGTGAAATCTCTTGGGTTTTCTATATGTAGTATCATGCCATCTGAAACCAGTCAAAAAATTACTTCTTCCTTACCAATTTGAATGCCTTTTATCTCTTTTTGTTGTCTGATTGCTGTGGGTAGGACTTCCAATACTTCCAGTACTTTTATGTTAAGTAAAAGTGATGGGACTGTACGTCCTTGTCTTGTTCCTGACCCTAGGGGGGAAGCTGTCAGTATTTCCCCATTGAGGATGATATTAGCTATGGGTTTTTCATAAATAGCCTTTACTATGTTGAGATATGGTCATTCTAAACCTACTTTATTGAGAGCTTCCATCATTAATTAATGTTGTACTTTTCTGCAATTGCACTACTGGGTATTTGCCCCAAAGATACAGATGTAGTGAAAAGAAGGACCATCTGTACCCCAATGTTTATAGCAGCAATGGCCACGGTCACCAAACTGTGGAAAGAACCAAGATTCCCTTCAACGGACAAATGGATAAGGAAGATGTGGTCCATATACAATATGGAGTATTATGCCTCCATCAGAAAGGACGAATACCCAACTTTTGTAGCAACACAGATGGGACTGGAAGAGATTATGCTGAGTGAAATAAGTCAAGCAAAGAGAGTCAATTATCATATGGTTTCACTTATTTGTGGAGCATAACAAATAGCATGGAGGACAAGGAGAGATGGAGAGGAAAATTGGAAGGGGAGGTGAACCATGAGAGACTATGGACTCTGAAAAACAATCTAAGTGTTTTGAAGGGGCGGGGGGTGGGAGGTTGGGGGAACCAGGTGGTAGGTATTAGAGAGGGCACAGATTGCATGGAGCACTGGGTGTGGTGCAAAAACAATGAATACTGTTATGCTGAAAAGAAAAAAAAATTAATGTTGTACTTTGTCAAATGATTTTTCTATGTCTGTTGCAATGATCAGATGGTTTTTATCCTTTCTGTTATTGACATAATGGATCACACTGATTTGCAAATATTAAACCACTCCTGCATCCCAGGAATAAATTCCACTTGATTGTGCTGAATTTTTTAAAATGTATTGTTGGATATGAGTTGCTATTATTCTGTTGAGGATTTTTGTATCTGTGTTCATTAGGGATATTGGTCTGTAGTTCTTCTTTTTGTGTGTGATTTTTTAAAATTTATTTTCAGCATAACAGTATTCATTGTTTTTGCGCCACAACCAGTGCTCTATGCAATCCGTGCCCTCTCCATGTGTGATGTTTTATCTGATTTTGGCATCAGGATAATGCTGGCCTCATAGAATGAATTTTGAAGTTTTCCTTCCTCTCCGATTTATTGGAATCATTTGAGAAGAACAGGTATTAACTCTTCTTAAAATGTTTGGTAGAAATTTCCTGTGAAGCCATCTGGTCCTGGAATTTGCTTGTTGGGAGCTATTATATTACTGAGTCAATCTTCTTTGCTAGTAATCAGTCTGTTCAGATTTTCTATTTCTTCCTTCTTCAGTTTTGGTAGATTATACATTTGCAGGAATTTATCCATTTAGAAAACTTTAGAATTTTTCTTCTAGGTTGTTTTATTTGTTGGCATATAGTTTTTCAAAATATTCTCTTACAATTGTATTTTTGCATTATTGTTTTGTTATTTCTTCTCTTTTGTTTGTGATTTTATTCAAGTCCTTTCTCTCTCCTTTCTCTCTTTTTTTTCTTTTTAAATGAGTATGGCTAGAGTTTTATCAATTCTGTTATCTTTTCAAAGAAACAGCTCCTGGTTTCACTGATCTGGTTTTATTTTCTTTGTTTTGTTTGTTTTTATATCATTTGTTTCTTCTCTAATCTTTATTGTTTCCTTCCTTCTGCTGGTTTTGGGTTTTACTTGTTGTTTTTCTAGTTCCTTTAGGTGTAGGATTAGGTTGCTTAATTGAGATTTTTCTTGCTTCTTGATGTCAGCCTGTATTGTTATAAACTTCCCTCTTGAACCACTTCTGCTGCATCCCAAAGGTTTGGAACCTTTGTGTTTTCATTTTCATTATTTTCCATATACTTTTTGACTTCTTTGATTTCTTGGTTGAACCATTCATTGTTTAATAGTATGTTAGTTAACATCCGTGTGTTTGGGTTGCTTCCAGATTTTTTCGTCATTTCTAGTTTCATAGTGTTGTGGTCAGAAAAAATTTATGGTATGATCTTTTTTAATTTGTTGAGGCTTGTTTTGTGGCCTAATATGTGACTTATTCTGAATAATGTTCCATGCACACTTGAAAAGAATGCGGATTCTACTGTTTAAGGATGGAATGCTCTGAATATATCTATTAAATTCATCTGGTCTAGCATGCCATTCAAAGCCACTGTTTTGTTTATTTTCTGTTTGGATGATCTTTCCATCAATGTACATGGTTTGTTGAGGTCCCTAATATTATATTACTATTGATTAGTTCCTTTAAATCTGTTATTAATTGTTTTGTGTATTTGGGTACTTCCATGTTGGGTGCATAAATTTACAATTGTTATTTCTAGTTGGAATGTCTCCTTTATTAGTATATTATGTCCTTCTTTGTCTGTTGTTACAGTGTTTGTTTCAAAGTTTTTTTTTCTTTTTGTTTGAAATAAGCATTGTTACTTCTGCTTTCTTTTGATATCCAATTGCATGATAAATATTTCTCCATCCCATCACTTTCAATCTGGAGATGTGTTTGGATCTGAAATTACTCTCTTGTTGGCAGCATATGAATGGGTTTTGTTTTTTATCCACTCTGTCCCCCTGTATCTTTTGTTTGGGCTTTTAATCCATTTATATTAAAATTAAATATATACATGTATATATATACATATATATGATACCATTTTACTTGGTTTGTGGTTATTTTATAGTTTTTCTTTGATTCTTTCCTCTCTTATTTTCTTTCATAGCTTGTTGGGTTTCTTTAGTGATATACCTGAATTCCCTTCTCTATTCTTTGCATATTAATTGTTCGACTTTTGGCTACCATTAGGTTTGTGTATGACATATCATGCATATAGAAGTCTATAAAGTTGATAGTCACATAAGTTTAAACCAATTATTTACTCCTCTCCCTCCACCATTTTAGGTATATAGTGTCATACTTTACACCTTTTTATTTTGAGTCTCTTGATTGGTTTTTTATAGAAATACTTATTTTTATTACTTTTGTGTTTTCTGCTTTTTTAAGATTTGATTTATTTACTTGACAGAGATCACAGGTAGGCAGGCAGGCAGAGAGAGAGAGAGAAAGAGAGAGAGGAGGAAGTAGGCTCCCTACTGAGCAGAGAGCCCAATGTGGCGCTCGATCCCAGGACTGAGATCATGACCTGAGCCGAAGGCAGAGGCTTTAACTCACTGAGCCACCCAGGTGCCCCTGTTTTCTGCCTTTCATACTCACAGTTTTTCCTTTCCACTCAAATAGTCCCCTTTATTATTTTTTACAGGTCTGGTTTAGTGGTCATGAACTTGAGCTTTTGTTTGTCTGAGAAACTCCTTATCTCTCCTACACTTCTTTAAGATTTTTTTTTTAAGGTTTTATTTATTTATTTGACAGAGAGGGAGGGATCACAAGTAGGCAGAGAGGCAGGCAGAGAGAGAGAGGAGGAAGCAGGCTCCCTGCTGAGCAGAGAGCCTGATGCGGGACTCGATCCCAGGACCCTGAGATCATGACCTGAGCCGAAGGCAGCGGCTTAACCCACTGAGCCACCCAGGCACCCAAGATTTTTATTTTTAAATAGTTGCTGCACTCATTATGGGGCTCAAACTCACAATCCTGAGATCAAGTCTTGTATACTCGACTGACTGAGATAGCCAGGAGTTCCCTTATCTCGCCTTCTAGTCTGAATGAAAGCCTTGTTAAATAGATTATTCTTGGCTATACATTTTTTCCTTTTGGTACCTTGACTGTATCAAGCCATTGCTTCTGTCATGCAGTTTCTCTGAAAAACCTACTGATAGCCTTATGGGGATTCCCTTGTATGTAACTGCCTTCTTTTCTATTGCTGCTTTTAATTTTCTTTATCACTTCTTTTTTTTTGCCATTTTGATTACTATGTGAGTTAATGTGAACCTCCTTGTGTTGATTTTGTTGGGGGAGGGAGTCTCTGTGCAGGATCTAGATATCTGTTTCCTTCGCTAAATTAGGAATGTTTGCAGTTATTATTTCTTCAGATAAATTCTCTGTCCTATTTTCTTTCTCTCCTCCATCTGGGACTCATGTAAAACAAATGTTACTGTACTTGATGGAATCACTAAGTTCCCTAATTCTATTCCCATTTTGCATAATTCTTTTTTCTCACATTTGTTCAACTTGACTACTTTCCATTACTCTGTCTTCTAATTCATTAATTCATTCCTCTGCTTCTTCCAGCTTGCCATCTATTCCATCAGGTGTATTTTTAATTTCACTTGTGTTCTTCATCTCTAATTGGTTCTTTTTTATGTAACTATAAGACATTTTACGTAATCCCCATGAAAACCACAAAGAAGAAAAATAGAAAATATACAAAAGAAAATTACAAAGGAAACTAAGTATCTCACTACAAGAAAGGACAAATAAGAACATAACAACTATATTAAATACAGGAAACACTTAAGAAAATGTTAATAGTAAGTCCTTCCCTGTGAATAATTATTTTATACATAAATCATTTAAACAAAAAATATAAAGTAGTTGAATAGATTTTTATTTTTTTTTTTAAACAGATTCATTTTAAGATGTAAAGACATACATAGGCTACAGGATTTTTTTAACACTGACTACTACAAACCCACTTTCGATAATGATGAAACAACGAGACGGAAGATCAATAAGAAGAGAGGAATTGACCAATTCATCCTAGCAGACACATGGAACATTCTGCCCAACAACAGTAGAATACACACTCTTCTCAAACATACATGGAATATTCTTAAGGATGGATCACATATTAGGACATATTAGACCACAAAATGTGTTTAAAAATGAGAATATTTAAAAAAAAAAATTAAGAGGTCAAGATGGCGGAGAAGCAGCAGGCTGAGACTCCATCAGGTAGCAAGAGATCATCTAGGTAGCTTATCAAACCATTGCGAACACCTACAAATCCATCAGGAGATCGAAGAGAAACAGAAAATCGACCACTTTCTGAAAGGTAGGGCCAGAGGAGAAGTGAATCCAAAGGAACGGGAGGATAGACCACGGGGGGGAGGGGCCAGCGCCCGGCAAGTGGAGCACAAAATCAGGACTTTATAAAAGTCTGCTCCACTGAGGGACATCGCTCCAGAGGCTAAACCGGGGTGAAGCCCACACAGAGTCAGGTGGCCCCAGGTCCCATGGGGTCACAGAAAGATTGGGGGTGTCTGAGTGTCGCAGAGCTCGCAGGTATTAGAGCGGGGAAGCCGGATACAGAGACAAAGCCGAGGAGTGAGCTCTCAGCTCAGGGTTACCTTGAACTTGTCACAGGCTCGGGGAGCTCGAAGCTCGGCTAGAGGCCAAGGAAATGGGAGCGATTGAGCACTTTTCTCCAAGTGCAGCCAGAGGCCAGGCAGATGGGAGTGATTGAGTGCTTTTCTGTGAGGGTGCGCTGAGCAGCGGGCAGAGCTCTCAGCTCCTCCGGGCCAGAGATTGGGTGGCCGCCGTTTTCATTCCCGTCCTCCGGAACTCTACGGAAAGCATTCAGGGAACAAAAGCTCCGAAAAGCGAACTGAATGGATTACCTAGCCTGGCCACTGGTAAGGGCGGGACAATTCCGCCTCAGGCAAAGACATTTGAGAATCACTATAACAGGCCCCTCCCCCAGAAGATCAACAAGAAATCCAGACCAAGTTCATTTACCAAGGAGAACAGCAGATTCCAGAGGAGAAGAAAGCAAAGCATGGAATTCATGGCTTTCTCCCCATGATTCTTTAGTCTTGCACTTAATTTTTTTTCTGCTGCTATTTTTTTTTTGACTTTTACCCTTTCCTCTTTTAACTTTATTTTAGCTAGTTTATCTTAACAATACCTTTCAATAATAATAATAATATAGTAATAATAACCTTTTTTTAAACTTCATTATTATAGTTAATTTGATCCTTCATTGTATCTAACTTTATTTTTGGCATACAGATAGGGTTTTTTCTTCTAAAAAAATTTGGGGTACAACTTCTCCTAATAGATCAAAATATACCCTAAATCTAGCTCTGGGCTTGTTCTAGCCTCCAACCCAAGCAAATTCTCTCCAATTTCTTTTTCTTTATCCTCCCAACCAACTTACTTTATCAACTCCTTTATTAGAAATTTAAAAATTTTTTTTTTCTCATCTTTATAGGCATATCTGATCCCTTCATTGCATTTACCCTTATGTACGTTTTTCATTCTTTAAAATTTTGGGAGGTAGTTTCTTCTAAAAGACCAAAATACTTCCAAAATTAAGTGGGGTGACCCTGTTCTAGTCACCAGTCTAATATATATATATATATATACATATATATATATATATATATATATATATCTTTTTAAATATTTTTTCTTTATTTGTTTTTCTTTTTTTAACTTTTTTTTTTTCTGAACTTCTTTTTACCCCGTTTCTCCCTCCCACAATTTGGGGACTCTTCTGATTTGGTTAAAGCACATTTTCCTTGGGTCTTTGCCACCCCTTTGGTATTTTATTTGCTCCTTCATATATTCTTATCTGGACAAAATAACAAGGCAGAAAAACTCACTACAAAAAAGAAAACAAGAGGTAATACTGGCTAGGGACCTAATCAATATGGACATTGGTAATATGTCAGATCTAGAGTTCAGAATGACGATTCTCAAGGTTCTAGCCAGGCTCGAAAAAAGCATGGAAGATATTAGAGAAACCCTCTCCAGAGAGATAAAAGCCCTTTCTGGAGAAATTAAAGAACTAAAATCTAACCAAGTTGAAATCAAAAAAGCTATTAATGAGGTGCAATAAAAAATGGAGGCTCTCACTGCTAGGATAAATGAGGCAGAAGAAAGAATTAGTGATATAGAAGACCAAATGACAGAGAATAAAGAAGCTGAACAAAAGAGAGACAAATACTGGAACACGAGGAGAGAATTCAAGAGATCAGTGACGCCATAAGATGAAACAAAATTAGAATAATTGGGATTCCAGAAGAAGAAGAAAGAGAGAGGGGAGCAGAAGGTATATTGGAGAGCATTATTGTAGAGGATTTCCCTAATATGGCAAAGGGAACAAGCATCAAAATCCAGGAGATGCAGAGAACTCCCCACAAAATCAGTAAGAATAGGTCCACACCCCGTCAACTAATAGTAAAATTTACAAATCTTAGCGACAAAGAGAAAATCCTAAAAGCAGCCCAGGAAAAGAAGTCTGTAACATACAATGGTAAATATGTCAGATTGGCAGTGGACTTATCCACAGAGACCTGGCAGGCCAGAAAGAACTGGCATGATATATTCAGAGCACTAAATGAGAAAAACATGCAGCCAAGAATACTATATCCAGCTAGGCTATTACTGAAACTAGAAGGAGAGATAAGAAGCTTCCAGAACAAACAAAAACTGAAAGAATTTGTAAACACCAAACCAGCTCTACAGCAAATATTGAAAGGGGTCCTCTAAGCAAAGAGAGACCCTAGAAGTAGTAGATCAAAAAGGAATGGAGACAATACATAGTAACAGTCACCTTACAGGAAATAAAATGGCATTAAATTCATATCTCTCAATAGTCACCCTGAATGTAAATGGGCTAAATGCCCCAATCAAAAGACACAGGGATGGAATCAGAATGGATTAAGAAAACAAAACCCATATATATGTTGCCTACAAGAAACTCGTTTTAGAGCTGAAGACAACTCCAGATTTAAAGTGAGGGGGTGGAAAACAATTTACCATGATAATAGACATCAGAAGAAACCTGGGGTAGCAATCCTTATCTCATATCAATTAGACTTTAAGCCAAAGACTATAATAAGAGATGAGGAAGGACACTATATCATACTCAAAAGGTCTGTCCAACAAGAAGCTCTAACAATTTTAAATATCTATGCCCCTAACATGGGAGCAGCCAACTATATAAACCAATTAATAACAAAATCAAAGAAACTCATCAACAATAATACAATAATAGTAGGGGACTTTAACACTCCACTCACTGAAATGGACAGATCATCCAAACAAAAGATCAACAAAGAAATAAAGGCCTTAAACAACACACTGAACCAGATGGACATCACAGATATATTCAGAACATTCCATCCCAAAACAACAGAATACACATTCTTCTCTAGTGCACATGGAACATTCTCCAGAATAGATACATCCTGGGTCATAAATCAGGTCTCAAAGGGTATCAAAAGATTGGGATCATTCCCTGCATATTTTCAGACCACAATGCTCTGAAGCTAGAACTCAATCACAAGAGGAAATTTGGAAAGAGCCCAAATACATGGAGACTAAACACCATCCTTCTAAAGAATGAATGGGTCAACCAGGAAATTAAAGAGGAATTGAAAAAATTCATGGAAACAAATGATAATGAAAACACATTGGTTCAAAATCTATGGGACACAGCAAAGGCAGTCCTGAGAGGAAAATATATAGTGATACAAGCCTTTCTCAAGAAACAAGAAAGGTCTCAAATACACAACCTAACCCTACACCTAAAGGAGCTGGAGAAAGAACAACAAAGAAAGCCTAAACCCAGCAAGAGAAGAGATATCATAAAGATCAGAGCATAAATCAATGAAATAGAAACTAAAAAAAAAAAAATAGAACAAATCAAGGAAACTAGGAGCTGGTTCTTTGAAAGAATTAATAAGATTGATATACCCCTGGCCAGAGTTATCAAAAAGAAAAGAGAAGGGACCCAAATAAATAAAATCATGAATGAAAGAGGAGAGATCACAACAAACACCAAAGAAATACAAACAATTATAAGAACATACTATAAGCAACTCTACGCCAACAAATTCAACAATCGGGAAGAAATGGATACATTCCTAGAGACATATAAACTACCACAACTGAAGCAGGAAGAAATAGAAAACCTGAACAGACCATAACCAGTAAGGAGATCGAAACAGTCATCAAAAATCTCCAAACAAACAAATCCCAGGGCCAGACAGCTTCCCAGAGGAATTCTACCAGACATTTAAAGAAGAATTAATTCCTACTCTCCAGAAACTTTTCCAAAAAATAGAAATGGAAGGAAAACTTTCAAACTCATTTTATGAGGCCAGCATCACCTTGATCCCAAAACCAGACAAGGATCCCAGCAAAAAAGAGAACTACAGACCAATATCCTTGATGAACACAGATGCAAAAATTCTCACCAAAATACTGGCCAATAGGATCCAACAGCACATTAAAAGGATTATTCACCACGACCAAGTGGGATTTATTCCAGGGCTGCAAGGTTGTTTCAACATCCGGAAATCAGTCAATGTGATACAACACATTAATAAAATTAAGAACAAGCACCATATGATACTCTCAATAGATGCTGAAAAAGAACTTGACAAAGTGAAGCATCCCTTCCTGATTAAAACTCTTCAAAGTGTAGGGATAGAGGGCACACACCTCAATATTATCAAAACTATCTATGAAAAACTCACTACAAATACCATTCTCAATGGAGAAAAACTGAAAGCTTTTCTGCTAAGGGCAGGAATATGGCAAGGATGTCCATTATCACCACTGCTATTCAACATCGTACTAGAGGTCCTAGCCTCAGCAATCAGACAACAAAAAGAAATTAAAGGCATCCAAATCGGCAAAGAAGAAGTCAAACTATCACTCTTTGCAGATGATATGATACTATATGTGGAAAACCCAAAAGGCTCCACTCCAAACTGCTAGAACTTGTACAGGAATTCAGTAAAGTGTCAGGATATAAAGTCAATGCACAGAAATCAGTTGCATTTCTCTACACCAACAACAAGACAGAAGAAAGAGAAATTAAGGAGTCAGTCCAATTTACAATTTCACCCAAAACCATAAGATACCCAGGAATAAACCTAACCAAAAAGGCAAAGAATCTATACTCAGAAAACTATAAAGTACTCATGAAAGAAATTAAGGAAGACATGAAGAAATGGAAAAATATTCCATGCTCATGGATTGGAAGAACAAATATCATGAAAATGTCTATGCTACCTAAAGCAATCTATACATTTAATGCAATCTCTGTCAAAATCCCATCCTTTTTTTTTCAACGAAATGGAACAAATAATTCTAAAATTTATATGGAACCAAAAAAGACCTCAAATAGCCAAAGGAATATTGAAAAAGAAAGCCAAAGTTGATGGCATCATAATTCCAGACTTCAAACTCTATTATAAAGCTGTCATCATCAAGACAGTATGGTACTGGAACAAAAGCAGACACATAGATCAATGGAACAGAATAGAGGGCCCAGAAATAGACCCTCAACAATATGGTCAACTAATCTTTGACAAAGCAGGAAGGAATGTCCAGTGGAAAAAAGATAGCCTCTTCAACAAATGGTGTTGGGAAAACTAGACAGCCACATGTAGAAAAATGAAATCGGACCATTTCCTTACACCACACATGAAAATAGACTCAAAATGGATGAAGGACCTCAATGTGAGAAAGGAATCCATCAAAATCCTTGAAGAGAACACAGGTAGCAACCTCTTCGACCTTCAGCCACAGCAACTTCTTCCTAAGAACATCACCAAAGGCAAGGGAAGTAAGGGCAAAAAATGAACTATTGGGACTTCATCAAGATCAAAAGCTTTTGCACAGCAAAGGAAAAAGTTAACAAAACCAAAAGACAACTGACAGGATGGGAGAAGATATTTGCAAACGACATATCAGATAAAGGGCTAGTATCCAAAATCAATAAAGGGCTCAGCAAACTCAACACCCAAAGAACAAATAATCCAATCAAGAAATGGGCTGAGGACATGAACAGACATTTCTGCAAAGAAGACATCCAGATGGACAATAGACACATGAAAAATGCTCCACATCACTCAGCATCAGGGAAATACAAATCAAAACCACAATGAGATACTACCTCACACCAGTCAGAATGGCTAAAATTAACAAGTCAGGAAATGACAGATGCTGACAAGGATGTGAAGAAAGGGGAACCCTCCTACACTGTTGGTGGGAATGCAAGCTGGTGCAACCACTCTGGAAAACAGCATGGAGGTTCCTCAAAAAGTTGAAAATAGAGCTACCTTATGACACAGCAATTGCACTATTGGGTATTTACCCTAAAGATACAAATGTGGGGATCTGAAGGTACATGTGCACCCGAATGTTTATAGCAGCAATGTCCACAATAGCCAAACTATGGAAAGAACCTAGATGAATGGATAAAGAAGATGTGGTATATATATACAATGGAATTCTATGCAGCCATCAAAAGAAATGAAATCTTGTCATTTGCGACGACGTGGATGGAACTAGAGGGTATTATGCTTAGTGAAATAAGTCAATCAGAGAAAGACAACTATCATATGATCTCCCTGATATAAGAAGTAGAGATGCAACATGGGGGTTTGGGGGGTAGGAAAAGAATAAATGAAACAAGATGGAATCAGGAGGGATAGAAACCATAAGAGACTCTTCATCTCACAAAACAAACTGAGGATTGCTGGGGGGAGGGGGGGTTGGGAGAAGGGGGTGGGGTTATGGACATTGGGGATGGTATGTGCTATGGGGAGTGCTGTGAAATGTGTAAATGTGGCAATTCACAGACCTGTACCCCTGGGAATAAAAATACATTATACGTTTATAAAAAAATTTAAAAAAATAATATAAAAAATAATTAAGAATATTGGCATGAGATCATACCAAGTATCTTTTCTAACCACAATAGAATTAAACTAAGTATCAGTAACAGGAGAATAACTGAAGCATTCATAAATATGTGGAAATTAAACAACACACTCCTGAAAAGAAATGAGCCTAAGAAAACTTCAAAAAGGAAATTATAAAACAGAAAATATCTTAAGACAAATAAAAATGAGAACACAACACACCAAACCTATGGGATACAACAGGTCAGTAACAAGAGAGAAGTTAATAGCAGTAAACACCTATATTCAAAAGAAGAAAGATCTGGAATCAATAACCTAACTTTACACATCAAGAAACTAGAAAAGAAACTGAGCCAAAAGTTAGAAAGGAAATAACAAAAATTCAAACAAATAAATAAAATGGAGAATAGAAAAAAATAAAATGAATGAAACTAAGAGTTGGGCTTTGAAAAGATCAACAAAACTGAGAATCTTTTGCTAGACTAAGGTAAAAACAAGAAGACTCAAGTCAGAATTGAAGAGCAAATAGGACCATCGATGGCACAGAAATAAAAAGGATTCTAAAAGACTACGATGAACAATTGCAGGCCAGCAGTACATAACCTAGCAGAAATGGACAAATTCCTAAAATATAAAACACACCAACCCTAAACCCAGAAGAAGTAAAAAATCTGAGCTGAACTATACCCAGTAAGGAACTCCAATTAGTAATCATAACCTCCAAACAAAGAAAAGCCCAGGGCCAGATAATTTCACTGGAGAATTCTATTCAGCATTTAAAGAAGAATTCGTGCCAATCCTTCAAAAATTCTTCCAAAAAGCTGAAGAGGAAGAAACACTTCCAGTCTCAGTTTATGAGGCTACCCAGATACAAAGCCAAAGATACCACATAAAAAGAAAACTATAGACCAATATCCATGGTAAATACTAATGGAAAATCTTCAAAAAAATACTAGCAAACTAAATTCAGCAGCACATTAAAATCAATATAGACCACAACCAAGTGGGATTTACTCCTGGGATGCAAGAACATTTTAGCATTTGAAAATCTATTAATATAATTCATCCCATTAGTAGAACACAGGGCAAAATTCCACATGATCATCTCAAATGATAGAAAAAGTGTCTGGCAAAATTCAATACCATTTTATAATAAAAATGCTCAATAAACTAGGGATAGGAGGAAATTCCCACAATATTTTTTCAAAGTCATACATGAAAAGACTATAGCTAACATAATATGCAATGAAGAAAAACTAAAAGCTTTTTCTCTAAGACCAGGAGGAAGGTAAGGATGACCCTTCTTACCACTTCTATTCAACAGGGTACTGGAAGCCCTAGTCAGAGCAATTAGACAAGAAAAAGAAATAAAAAACATCCAAACTGGAAAGGAAGAAGTTAAATCATCTCTGTTCACAGACAATATGCTCTTCAATGTAGAAAGCCCTAAAGATTCGACAAAAAAAAAAAAAAAAAAAATTCAAACTATTAAACAAATTCAACAAATTTTCAGGATACAGAATCAAAAAACAAAAATCAGTTGTGTTTTTATACACTAGGAGTGAAGATTTTTTTAAAAATATATATATTTTTTTATCCCCAGGGGTACAGGTCTGTGAATCGCCAGGTTTACACACTTCACAGCACTCACCATAGCACATACCCTCCCCAATGTCCATAATCCCACCCCCCTTCTCCCAACTTCCCTCCCCCCAGCAACCCTCAGTTTGTTTTGTGAGATTAAGAGTCACTTACGGTTTGTCTCCCTCCCAATCCCATCTTGTTTCATTGATTCTTCTCCTACCCCCTTAACCCCCCATGTTGCATCACCACTTCCTCATATCAGGGAGATCATATGATAGTTGTCTTTCTCCGGTTGATTTATTTCGCTAAGCATGATACGGAGTGAAGAATTTTAAAAGAAAATTAAGGAAATAATATCATTTGCAATAGCATCAAAAGGAATAAAACACTTAGGAATAAACTTAACCAAGGGAATGAAAGACCTGTTCTCTGAAAACTGTAAAATATTGTTGAAAAAAATTGGAGAAGACATAAATTAATGGAAAGACAACCAGTGATGATGGATTGGAAGACTTAATATTATGAAATGTCCTTATTACCCAAAGTGATCTGTAGACTTAATACAGTCTCTATAAAAATCTCAATGGCATTTTTTCAAGACTTTACTTATTTAAATGACAAAGAAAGAGAGAAAATGAGCACAAGCAGGCTGAAGGACAAAGGGAGGGGAGAAGCAGGCTCTCCCGCTGAGCAAGGAGCCAGACATAGGGCTTGATCCCAGGACCCTGGCATCATGACCTGAGCTAAAGGCAGTTAACTGACTAAGCCACCCAGATGCCCCCCTCAATGGTATTTTTGCACAAATAAAAAGACAATCCTAAAATTTACAGAATCCCAAAAGACCTCATAGAGCAAAACCAGTCCTGACAAAGAAGAGACTGGAAATCTCGTTCTTCTGATTTCAGAATGTATTACAAACCTACAATGATCAAAACAGAATAGTACTGGCATAAATACAGAGGAATAGGTTGGGGCACCTGGGTGGCTCAGTGGGTTAAGCCTCTGCCTTCAGCTCAGGTCATGATCTCAGGGTCCTGGGATTGAGCCCTGCATCGGGCTCTCTGCTCGGTGGGAAGCCTGCTTCTCCCTCTCTCTCTGCCTGCCTGTCTGTGTACTTGTGATTTCTCTCTACCAAATAAATAAAATAAAAAATCTTAAAAAAAAAAAAGACAGAGGAATAGGTCAACAGAACAGAGTACAGAGCCCCAAAATATATCCTCATGTACAATGCTAAATGATCTTCAATGAGGGTGCCAAGACTACCTAATAAGGGAAAGATAGTCTCTGCAGCAGCTGCTCCTGGGAAAACCAAATGCCCACATGTAAAAGAAGGAAGCAGGATCCTTATTCTATAACATACACAAAAACCAACTCCAAATAGTTTAAAAACCTAAACATAGCCTTGGAACTATAAATCTCCTAGAAGAAAATAAGATAAGCCTCGTGACATTGGATATGGCAGTGATGTCTTGAATATAACAGTAAAAACACAGACAACAAAAAGCAAACATAAACAAATGAGACTTAAAAATTTCCACACAGCAAGGGGATGTAATGTACAGCATGGCGACTATAGTTAACCCTACTATAGTCTATATAAGTAATAAGAATGTACTATCATTACAAGTTAGAGGTAGATTTTTAAAGTGCTCACCACACACACACACACACACACACAGTTATAACAACACAAGTGACAGATGTATTAACTACACTGTGATAATCATTTTGCAATATATACACATAAAATCACTTTGCTGGGTACCTTAAATTTACACAATGTTATATGTCAATTACATCTCAATAAAGCTGGAAAAAATAAAAATAGAATTATCATATGATTCAGCAATCCCATTTCAAGATATATATATATATATATATAAATACATATATAAATATAATATATATATATATATCACAAACAGAACTGAAAACAGAATCTCAAAGAGATATTTGCACACCCATATTCACTGCAACATTATTGACAGCTGCCAAAAGGAGAAGAAACCTAACTGTCCATTGACGGAAAAACAGATGAACAAAATGGGGCACATACAAACAATGGGATATTATTCAGCCTTAAGAAAAAAAAGGAAATCTTGTCAAATGCTACAAAACATATGAACCTTGAGGACACTCTGCCCAGTGAAATAAGCCAGTCATGAAAAGATAATTGTGGCACAATTCTGTTTGTATGAGGTATTTAAAGGAGTCGAAGGCACAGGCAGAGAGTGCGGTGTGGTTGCAAGGATCAGAGGCAGGGGAGGGAAACTGGAAACTGCTGTTCAATGAATACAGGATTTCAGTGGTGCTATGAGAAAACTTTCTAGAGATCCGCTGCACAAGAATTAATACTGCTATGGACTTAAAAACGGGTATGATCGTAAATTTTCTGTTATTCCTGTTTTGCCACAAGGAAAAAAAATACCTGATGCACATAAATCTAAAAAAAAAAAAAACAGACTAAACTCTGACATAAATTCTTATAAATAGGAACCTTAGAAATTAATTCACCGAATTTTACAGAAGAGCAAAGGGAAGCATTCATTGTAACTAGCTTTTCAAGTAAGAAGTCAGGTGAGTCTGTAATGACTGACATCTGTGAACTATTCTGTTTCCTTGTGTTTTTGTAATGGTTTAAAAATTATTTGTGAATAAGTGCGTGAACATAATATACATAATGTTATTATTTTTGATGGGAATCTAGAAACCAGTCTATAGGTATATAGATTCTAGGTTGTTCTATGAAGCTCAGGACATCTGACCTGTCCAGCTCTCTATGGTTTCAGTCATTCTCCATCACGTCCCGTGATTGCCAAGGACACCCCGAGTGACATCCGTGCAGGTCTGTCTGTTCCCCAGCATTCGACGCAACTGAGCATGACCTGAATTCACTTACAAGAAATACATGAATTTTTGTTTTACTATCCTCATATACCTTGGGCTTTAGTTCAACATTCTCATTTGTTTTCCTCGTTTAAGCTTATTCTCTTTGACTTAGAGGATGGGGACCAAAATGACAATGAGGAGATCCGTCTTTACACAATCTCTACTTTTTACACCACTAGTCCCAGAGGCCAATCACAGCCTTGCTCTTCTTATTCCCAACATTGCAAAAACCTGTCTATTGTCTTTAGCATTTTTTCCAAACCCGCACTCATGATGAGGTAGGTCCAGTCCTGACATTCTTCTTATGGGCTCATGTTACTCTTTCACTCTGCTCCCTCTCCACCTCCCACGCACATCCTCACCAAATGTCACCTCACAGGTAGACGCTAGGGTGTGATGTCCCTTTCCTACATGACTTCTTTTGCTTCCTCATAATGACATGGGACTTCAGAGCCGCGATGCTGCTTTGGAGTGTCTCCCACTCCACAACTGATTTTACAGTCTCTGTCCCCTGGGCTCCTTCCTCCCAGAATTTCAAAACCTATCCTCTTAAGATCCACTAGACACCAGACTATTTCAACAAGCTAGTGGGATTTTTTTTTCTCCAAAGGTTTCACCATGTTGATGTCACCAACAAGTTCTTACTTAGTAAGTAGATTCAAGTCTGTCATAGCACTTGAATGATACGCTCTTACAAAGCACTGCAATTTGCTTACATCACCTAGACATTCCGAGAATGGAAATTCAGCCCAAGTCCGAGCACACTGCTGTCTTCCCCAGGCAGGATAACCCCACCTGAACTGAAAGAGCTTCTGCTCAGTGATTGGCCCTGAGCTAAGGGTGCAGGAAACTGCATCTCATTCAATCCGGCATTTTATCCTACACGAGAGCCACTCTGTTCACCCTGTTTCACAGATGAGGTCTAGAAAGCTTTTCCCACTTATTCATGGTGTCCAAGGGGTGAGAAGCAGATCTGAAATTTCGACATATGCTAGTCCACCTCAAGTTCCCCCTCATTGACCACTTACCGCACTGTACCTTTGTACGGTGTGTTATGGCTGTAATTTCCTTGCCTCGATGACTCTTTTATCATCCATATCAGGAAAACTCTATTTACCATCCTTATATGAATTCTCCTGGTTGTGCTGTTTCAGCAAACCCCTTCCTGAGAAATGTCTTTTTTTCACTCCAGAAAACTGTTAGTTGTCTCTTTCTACACTCTATAAGATTAGCACAGCCACCACCAGCCTATATAAAATATCTTTCTCCATATTCTATTCTATGAAATTCCTTCATTTCTTATCCCAAAGTTCTTTTGTCTTGCTCTTGCATTTAGTTTTAAATCACTGGAAATAAATGTAAAGTTAATGACTCGCTGTCCCAAATCATAAAGATAAAAGGCATATTAATAGACTTTTTAAAAGAAGATTTGAGAGCTCATCAAATGATTTCTACCCAGGGACTCTCAACCACACATAACTCAGCTGCTTCTAACCACGAATCTAAATTAGAAAGAAAATGAGCATGCCTGAATAAGACTTTATCATTCTTAAAGGAATTATTTAATATTTCAAATGTGTTCGTTAAAAGCATACAGTGCCACATGCTTGAGGCTTTAACCTACCAGGTTTATTTTTAAAACACTAATTCTACTAATAAAAGTGAAAGGAAGGCATTCAACATTTCAGTTATAGAAAAAGAATATATTCAAATGCCTATTTTCATGCATAGTTCAATTTAGCTCACGAGAATTTGAACATCAAACTCACCTTTATCTACACCCTCAGTCATATTTTTTAACCAAAATGCCCTCAGCAGTTTTGGGGGGCTGTAACTGACTTTATTTATTTACAGTACGTGGTAGTGATGATGTCTGCCATGATAATCGTGTGTGGGTAAAGGAGAATATGAAACAAGCCACGAACACCATTCATTCGGTGAATGAAATATGGGTTCCGCCTTCATTGTTTTCTTCTTAAAATGCAGCAAATCTACAACTTACTTTTTAAATGTCCAGTTTTGGGGTTGGGGGGATGATGATTATTCAGTAAAGTTCGTTTCCACATAAATTACACTGAACATGACCTTCAGGCCCCACCGCTCCTCCGGATCAGGCGCAGTAGCTATCTTCTGTGAAGAGCAAGACGGCAAGTATTCAGGGCTAGGAGGGCCGCAGGGTCTCAGCGGCACTCAGCTTTGTTGCACTGTGTCGTGTTGTATCATCTTGTTTCTGCTCTCCTTTACGAATAAAACGTGTGGCTCGCAGGCTGCAACCCCAACAAGCCACAGGTTCTCTCTCGTCCACAGCCTACAGCTGTCTGGTCATCTCTTAAAAAGAAAGACCTGAATTTCTGCTTAGTGACAAGAGCACAGGTAACTCGGAATAAATTACTCTGTTTCTCCGGGTTTCTAGGACGAACAGATGATTTTCATGGGAAAGAGAAGGACACAGCCAGAGGGATCTGTGGGGCAGGGTCTGGGGTGGGGGCAGAGCGAGAGCCACATTCAAATGTGAGGCGGGGCTCGGTGTGTTCAGAGCGCAGGGCGGGGTCAGGCCGGAACGTCCAGAGGGCATTTCCAGAGCTCCAAGCAGGTTGGTTTCTGCAGAGCTTACATCGAATCCATTCCTATAACATCTACCGAGCTACACACACACACACACACGCGCGCGCGCGCGCACGCACGTGCGCGCAGATGCACCAGGACGTGTAGAAGTCACACGTTCAAGTTCCAACCGAGCAGGAAGCCTAAGGGGAGCAAGTCCATGGGGTGTAGGCGATAAGGACAGGCCGAAAGAGGGACAGCTATGGGATGAGGGTGACTGGGGAGAGATGTGTGGCGTCTGACCCCAGCTGAACAGAGTGAGAAGCACGTTCCCAGCGCACCGGAGAACGGATCAAGTCTGTGCAGCAAGAAACGCTAAAATTCTGGGCGGGAAACTACCTACAGCTCCGTGTCATCCAAGGTAGCAGATCAGAATCAGGACTGAGGAGAGGCAGCCGCAGGGTGGGCAGGAGGGGTCCAGAAGGACCACTCGGGCTGTGCGAGGAGCACGTGGGGAGCTGCGGTAACAGGAAATCGCTTGCAGCAAGAGGCCTCGTGGCCGAATTGGCTTTTAAGATCAATCACTGGCACCTGGGACAGCCTGGAACACCAAGTTAGGAACTGAACCCTGAGCCTTGGCCGGAGATGAAGACTGACCAAGTCTCGGCATGAAAGACCGGAGTGAAGACGACTATGGTTAGCCATGTCTACTGATAAACCCAGACCTCCTGCGGATGGAGAGGAGGGGCCTGGGATTGGGAAGGGAAGAGAGGGTGGGAGGGCCTGCCATGGGGCTTCCCCTCCTGCACTGGGGGTGACGTGCAGGAATGAGAGAGGCCACCTGGAGAGAGGAACAGGTGTCCTGAACTCCCCTTGGAGCACTGAAGCCAGGCAGGCAGGGGACGTCCAGGTAAGTGGTCCCACATGCAGATTCAGACCAGAAAGTATCCAGACCAAGGACCCGCAGGGGTGGAGCTGCATGCAGGGTGATAGTGCAGAGGGGCCCTCATGCAACATGGGCGGGGGAGAAGCAGGGCCTCCAGGGACGGCATGAGGAGCCACATCAGAGGGACAGGAGGAAAGAAATGCCAGACAAAGGAACCAGGAACAGCTAAGCGCTGAGAGCCTTGGGACAGGGGGTAAGGGATGAGTTTCTGTGACAGGGTCTGAATGGCAGCCAGATGGCAGGAGGAGAAACTCTAGCGAAGGCGAGTGGTACACACGGCTCTACCCAGCTTCCTCTATATCCACAGAAACAAGCTGCAGGAATTCTAAAGACCATGTCATTTAAAATTGCTCTTTGTAACACAATTACCCAGAAAGTATTGTAATCCAGCCTGGAATATCGAATGTATCCGTTGAGAGGATGCTGCCACTTGAAGTTTACAATCTGTTAGAAAACAGCAACACTTGGTGTCTGGATCCTTTTAGCCACAGTTAGATAATGTGCATCTACAGTTTCCTAGAACCAATGGCCTGATTTATTGGGAGGTCTTCCCCCTTGATGGAATCAAACCCAAGAATAACCAAGGAGGAAAATCTCTGCAGACTGCTGTCTGCATTGGAAGAGATGCGCAATTCTAGCTGGTTGGGAGGAGGCAAGATGTGTACCCCGGAGGGAATGCCCTTGGCACAGTGGCTCTAAGAGGCAGTGCTCACGGAAGTCACTCAGGGCTGGCTGGAGGGACAGTCCTGTGTCCCACCCCAGACTCTG
The DNA here is from genome assembly GCF_022355385.1 of Mustela nigripes. NCBI lineage: Eukaryota > Metazoa > Chordata > Mammalia > Carnivora > Mustelidae > Mustela > Mustela nigripes. The sequence continues at coordinate 81,211,578 of NC_081571.1, read as the reverse complement.
ATTCCATAGGTCTGGGAAGGGCTCAGGAACTCCACTCTTACCAGGCTCCTGGCAGAGGGTGGAGTGGGGGGGGGGGGGGGGGGGGGGGGGATACAGGTGGATCTCAATTAGGCAGCCCAGGGAGCACACATCTGACTCTCTGGGTGCTTAAAGAGGCCAAGGAGTAGAAGTTCTTGATTTCGTTGGGGAAGAGGTTGAGGGGAGAGGGGGCTGGCTTCCCGCTGAGCAGGGAGCCAATGTGGGCTCCATCCCAGGACCCTAGGATCATGACCTGAGCTGAAGCAGCCACTTAACCTACTGAGCCACCCAGGCACCCTTGGGTTCAACATTCTGAAAGCATAAACCAAATTCATATGCAGGGTCATGCCCCAGGCAGGAGATTGCAAGGCGCTGTGAAAGGACCTGAGACAGAGTACAAACAATGTGACAATCACCCACCAGCAGGAGAGCTCTGGAAGGGCACAGAACTTTGCCTGGATCTCCACAGGGAGCAGGAACAGAGCTGGGGAAGCGAAACTGGGAGTGTGGAAGGAGTGGCCACGCCTACACTCACCTTCCAGGGGCAGCTGAGAGGCTCAGCGGAGGGCTCGGGGGAGAGGACGACTTCAGAAATGGCCCAGGGTTGCTACTGGGAGCTTCTCGGATCTCTGAGGGTAAACACACTCGTCTTCCCATGACTGCTTCCTCCCCTCAATGCACCTGCGGTGAAAATCATCTTTTTTTCCACTACCTGGCCCTTTTTTCTTTAACCCATGTAGATAAATTATATGCATCTTTAAACTAAATAAATAATTTTCATTGAAAGGTTTCCTGTTCTCTTGACATGCCCATCCTCTGCTCTTTGAAACTCGACTAGAACAATGTGTTACTTCTAGTACAGAGAAGAGCCCAGAACAGAGGAATGGCCACAGAGCGGGGGAAGGAGAACCAAAGGAGAAAGGGGTGAGGAGAGAAAAGGACTGGTCACTGCTGTTAAAAATACCATCTCCCCACGTTTGCCCATGTGCCTCCCTCTCAGGGGGTAACGGTCAAACCCTCTACCTTCCCACCCGCCCAATGCTCCTGTTTGGTAGAAAGACCAAAAAGGCAGGTACTTATTTGAAGTGCTCCACTCACCGCAGGTCAAATATACAGAACTATCTTTATATTTTTTTAAAAATTCACATTTAATGTATTATTTGTTTCAGGAGTACAGGTCTGTGATTCATCAGTTTTACACAATTCACAGCACTCACCATAGCACAGACCCTCCGACTGTGCTTAAATATCCCGGTTCCAGTGAAATATATTTTCTCACTCATGCAAATGTTTTAACGCATCAAATGACCTGCAAGTTATGGACACACATGTATGTACACATACATATATCAGGGTCCCATATGCATTATATCTTAGTATGTTTTTACTCAACACCTTTCATCTTCTGATTTCTTAAGGAGGAAGAAGTGTTCCTATTCTCAGAGAACATTGGAGAGCTGCAGTGGGTTCCCATTGGCTGGACATTCTCCTTTATGTGCAGGAGCACGGAGTTACCCACAGATCACATGGATGGGTGCCACGGTATCTGCCATAACTTGTGTCTTCAAGCATTCTCAGACCAAAGCGTGGGAAAGTCTTTACAAGATTATTTCGCATTCAAAATAAAATAGCTAGTAGAGGACATGCTGAGCAAGCTTCACTCTCCCAGTTCTCAAAGGACACAGATAAACTGAACCATTGTGCCCTCTACATGAAATTCTCCTGGTTAAAGTCATTTTTCCTTTTGTAAGTAAACATCGGAACATGGATTATTTGTAGAGCAAGTAATACATCCCTGGGCGTGTTAACGCTATCTCTAAAGCAATGCCGTATATGCTGGTTTCCAAAAAGCCCATCAAATATAAACCTCACAGGTTCACACAGGCTGGTTACCCTTGGCAAGGGACCATAGTTGTTCATGTTTAGCCCATGTTACATACGCTTGCATCATTTTAATAAACTAAACTTGAAACGGGCGACTTGACATGCTTCGGAGGACCCTAAACTCACGGCTGACAAACCACCTGCAAAACTTTTCGAACATCAAGAGCACAGGAATAGGACACTTGATGGTTCAGGGAGGTCTGCTGCCGCCCTGTCGTCAGCTGTGCGGCTCTGATGCCCAGAGCTCCGGGACGACTTGGGGTCGCTCGTTCTCACTCTTCATTCTGGGTGAAAATCACTAGCGGACGCATGGATAGACTGCGGGAGCTTCGTAAGCACCCCAAGAACCCACGGCAAACATGCGCGAGGCATTTTAACCTTCCGGAACAGAGAGACTCCAAACATTTCCGGAGACCCTCGGAGAAAGCCGGGCAGGGTCGGCGCTCCCGGAGCTCCTGCGCGGGGCAGAATAAAGACCGCCTTCGCGCCTGCCTTTCTGCTCCCCCACTCCTTCGGCCGGTTCAGAACAGCGAAGTTTCCCTGGGCCCTGCTGAGCAAAACACCATCCAAGGGCTGGAGAATTCTACCAGGTGCCAAACGAGTAACGCACGATTTGAACGCACTGGCTCCCTCCCCGGAGCGGAGACCGGAGCCCGAGCGAGCCGCCGCAGCTTCTCAGTCACGACCGACACGCCGGGAGAACTTGATGAGCATCATCTCCATTCCCTCTGGGGCGTACAAGGTGCCAGTTAAACCCAGCGCCTCCACCGAGCGGTGGGTTCTACCAGCGGGGGGAGGTGGGCGGAGGCCGCGCGGAGCAGGAGCCGCGAGCAGCCCCGATGGGTACCCCGCTGCCCCGCCGACTTGGCCCGCAGGGTGGCGGCCGGGCCTGCAAGACAATGGAGCGGACACTGGCCGGCGGGGGTCGCGGTCAGGGGTCAGTGGGATCTGGGGGAAGAGGCCACAGCCAGGAAGCCCACCGTCACCCCTACATCTTTGTTCTCTGCAGTAGTCGCTCTTTTTCATCCCCAGAGGAGAACGAGAAGGAAGACGGTCCCCTGCGGCCCCCAGAAGTGGCCGGGTGGGTGACCGCGCGGCCCCTCCCATCTCCCGCAGCAACCACAGGCTCCCGGTCCCTCTAAACTGCCAGCTTCGCCTCCTCTCCTCGGCCAGGTCCAGAGTTCAGGGGCTTCCTGCTCTCCGCCCGCGCTCACACACCTCCCCGCGTCCCCTTCCCGGGGAAGGACCGCCAGCGTCCTCTCCACGCCCCCCTCTCCACGCCGGGACTCGGGCTGGGGACCCGCGCGACCTAGGTGCGAGCACCCCGCACCCTCCCGGAGTCGCCAGCGCCGCGGGGCAGGGGGGGGCCTCTGCGCCCCCGCCGACCTCTGCACCCCGGGCGAGGCTGCTCGGCCGACCGCCCCGCGCTGGGGAGCGCGCCCCGCGCCCCGCGCCCCGCGCCCCGCCGCCGCCCTACCTGCCTGAGAAGGCGCCGCGGGAGCGGCGTGCAGCCGGCGGCGCGAACGCGGGGATCCGCTCCGGGTGCGCCGCGGCGGGCGAGCGGGGGCGGCGGGGCGCGGGGGCCGCGGGGGCGCGGGGGGCCCTGCGC